>NW_026612987.1:0-24886 GCF_029582105.1 Oenanthe melanoleuca | reverse complement strand
TCAACTGCCTCCAAAGGGAAGACTCCTTAGCCCTTTTTTGTTCACTTTCTGACATGTAAGTCATCTTTGACTAATTTGTCTCCTAATTTCAAATATTCCTATACACTCATAAAATTTTAAAAAGGGCTCACAAAGTGCCCTTGTTCCCCAGTGAGTCTTTCTATGTATGTTGCTTAGGATCTGTCATCAAAAGATTTTGGTACTACTATTCTACCATCGGACAAAATCCATTCTCCTTCTGTCAGAGTTTCTCCTAGCTCTTTAATAGCTTCTATCTCTGCTAAGAAAAGTATGGGGTTTCATTTTGTGTTTCTGCCTCCTGAAAAGTTATCATTGCACTGTTGTTTTCTCTTAGTGCAGCCCTTTCTGCTTCATTCTCAGCCAAACTATTTCCTCTTACTTCAATCTCTCTTTGTTTGCGGTTATTTGTGTTTTCTGGACTGCTGCCATTAGAATCCTGGCTTCTATTTTTCTGTCTCTTCTTATCTCTTCTAACATATACTTTTTGCGCTTCCCTTAACAACTCCTGAAATCCCCTATCCTGCCAATTTTCTAATTTTTCCAGCTTCTTCCTGATGTCCTTCCAAGACTTAGTTATGAATTGTGTTTTTAAAAGAACCTGCCCTGCTGCTGAATCAGGGTCTATGCCTGAGTATAACTGTAAATTATTTCTTAGTCTTTTTAGCCATTTTATATTGTGTATTCATCCTTTTCTTGGTGCTCACTCAGGGCTTTCCCCATAGTATTTAGTCACCTGGGACACTGTTCTTTGCATTTCTCGGATAATTATCCACCCAAAATCCCTTATATTCTGCCTATGTTCTGGCCTCTGACCATCTTTATTTCGAGCTCTTATTCTTAATGGTCTCATTATTTCTCCCTCTTTCTTTATAAATAATATTCCTAAAATAGCCTGCAATTTTTCCTCCTGGCTAAGAGGTTCTTTAAAATGTAGATTTAAAGCCTGACAAATCCAATTTTCAAATGATTCAACTTCTGGCCAGTATAAATTTTTTGCATGAATTTTTTCCTTTGTTCATGCAATCATACAATAATAGATCAGTTTCTGCTTTGGGATTCCCTTGTATTCCTGTACCGTAACATGATCCCCAGTGGACTGTTCCTGAGGAATACTGCTCTCCTTCTGGGAGCTCCCCTCTTGCTTCCCAGGCACACCGGGTTCTCGCGAATTTTTCTCATAATTTGCAACCCCTGGATCACAGGTCTTACTCTTCCCTTGACCCATCACTGCCAGCAACACACTAAGAAATCCCCTATTCCTTAGTCTCCCTCACTCTCCCTCACTCGTGTCGTGGTTCAACTCCCTCACTCAATATTTGCAGTATTTCATCCTTTACCAACTACCAGCTCCACTCTTAAGTCCTTAATTTCCCTTTTTATTCTCCCTCCCTTCTCTTTCTGGCTACTTTCTGCGAACCTTCTAATCACTTACTATTTTCCATCAATTTTTCCCCTTCCAAAAGATAAGTGAACCAACTCAGTCACTCCCTTCCTAGTTAACTCCTTCGAGCGTTAGCTCCCTTTTCTTTAAAAACTTTCACACAGCCGCCCACCTTACCCAACCCCGTGGCACTTACAGCCCCTTTTCCCACGCGGTTCTTGTGCACAAGATATTTTACGGGTACTCCACCACTTGCCAGCACTCCCCCGGGAGCCTTCCTTTTTGCACACCTCCTTTCACTAGCTTATTTTGCTTGTGCTTTATTTTGATTTGGAGCTCCTTCTCCAAGACAGCTTGGTCTAGTCTCAGGACCACCTTAACAACTGGTGGGGAGTTCCTTCCCAAAACAAGCCACTCTTCCCCTGGGCTGGAGTTCCCAGCCAATGCACCAAATTTTTATAAATGGATAAGTTTCATTTGTCCAATTAATCGAAACAACGTTAAATTTAGCAGCAATTTATTAATAATAACAGCAATTGTCTATAAATGAATACAATCAAAGTATATTAGTTACATATATTTTAGTAAATACAAAATCTGGCAGTAAGTAATATAGTCTAATTGAGGTTTGGTTCGAATAAAGCATAAGCAAAATTGACTGGGGATACACCGACTGGGGCTACGGGTAGGGCCCTTCCTCTCACACTGTACCAAACCAATCAAGCTAAAAATCCCATTTATATACTGTTCACTAATATGTATTAATATGGAATCTTCTGGTAAGCTCCTCCTCGTTTCTATTCCTAAAATCTACGTCACTATGTTGTGTTGCACATGCTGCACCAGCGGTCGGGGGTCTCTCTCCTTTCGGGGTCTTGTTTCCGATGAAGGCTCTGGGTCTTCCTCAGTGTTCGCTCTTTGACCTTGCAGGTAGCTCAGGCACATTATGCTTAGGGTTATATAATTAAGCCTATGTTCTCATAACAAGCCTTGTCCAAGTGTCCAATGCATGGAATGATCCCAATTTGGCCCAGTTCAAGGTCAAAAGTTTTATTTCTAGATGCTGTTCTTAGACCTATATCCTTACTATCCTCACTCCCACTAAGCATCTGGAGGATGATTCCATCTACGTTGTTTAACCATTTCCTTTATCCTTTTTGCTTTATAACAATTAAATACAATTTTTCTACTGATTATAAAGCAACAATTTTGCTAATATAGTTACAATTTAATTAGCATGAATCACATTTATAACAGTACCATTCCCGAATTTTTGAGGTACCATTTCCAAGTGTTTTGGGGGACCATTCCCAGGTTTTTTGGGGGAACATTCCTGGGTTTTTGGGAGAAATGTTTGTGAATTTTTGAGGAATATTTCTGAATTATTGAGGGAACATTCTGGAATTTTCCTGGGACCATTCCTGGATTTTTGGAGATTATTCCTGGATTTTTTGGGAATCATTCCTGGGTTTTTGGGGAACATTCCTGGGCTTTCTGAGGGAACATTTCTGAATTTTGGGGAGCATTTCTGAAGTTTTGAGGTACCATTCCCAGATTTTTTTGGGAAATATTCCCAGATGTTTTGGGGTACCATTCCCAGGCGTTTTGGGGTACCATTCCCGGTTTTTGGGCAGTCCCTGAGCCCGTTCCCCTGTGCCAGGTTCCTGTGGTTCAAGGAGCTGCTCCTGGTGCCCGGCACCACAACATCCCCTTGGTGGAGTTGGACACCGAGGTGCAGGCGGGCGCTGCCCGCGAGGCCCTGCAGGGCTCCAAGATCACCCAGAGCAACGCCACAAAGATCTCCTTCACCAAAAAGTAACCCAAATCCGCAAAAAACTTGCCTGGAATACCTGAAAACTGTCCCAAAACACCCCAAATCCCAGAGCAACGCCCCAAAATCCCAGAGAAACGCCTCAAAACCACCCCTGAATACACCCAAAACTGCCCCAAAACACCCCAAAATCCCAGGGAAATGCCCCAAAACCACCCCTCAATACCCCAAAACTGCCCAGAAAAGCCCCAAATACATTCAGACCACCCCAAAATCCAATGGAAACACCTCAAAATCCCATAGAAGCCCCCTAAAATCCCTCCAAACCACTCCAAAATCCCACCAAACCATTGCAAAATGCTATAGAAACACCCTAAAATCCCTCCAAACCACTGCAAAATTACTCAAACCACCCTAAAATCCCTCCAACTCCCCCCTCCAAATCTCTCAGTGCTGCCCTCAAAATCCCAGAATTGCTCAAAAACAGCCCAAAACACAAAAAATCCCAGGAACAGGAATGAATTAAGGATTGGGAACACGATTGGGAATGAGAACAAGTTTGGGAAGGGGAACAGGAATGAGATAGGGATTGGGAACAAGATCAGGGTGCTAAAGCCGTGATATAAATAGGTGCCTTGGTTGGGAAATCTCAAATTAGAGAACCAAAACCAGTAGAGGCAGGAACAACTTTTCCTGGCTGGGAACTGGATTCCAGACCCTGGCAGTGTGATCCATGCAGGACCATCCAGACTGGGATCATGGGGGCTGGGATCACATGGACTGGGTTTCTCCAGACTGGGACCAGATGGATCAGGGCCTTCCAGACTGGGATTGTACAAACTGGGGACACATGGACTGGGATTGTACAAACTGGGACCATATGGACTGTTCTGGCTGCACCGGAACGATGCGAACCCATGGGGCCCTGCCCCACCCAGGGGTCCCTCCCAGTCCCGTTCGGGGGCGCAGCCAAAACTCCCCGGAGTGAACGCGGAGGTCCCAGAGCGCTCCCGGTGTCGCTCCTAGTCTTGGAGCAGTCCTGGAGCGCTCCTGGTGCTGAATCTGATCCTGGTGTTGATCTCAGTCCCAGAGCAGTGCTGGTCTTGGTCTCAGTCTCAGTCTCAGTCCTATATGGGACCAGGCTCGGTGCTGGTTCTGTTTTCAGGCTTGGTCTCAGTCACAGTCTCGGAGTGGTTCTGGTCCCAGTGCTGGTACCGGTGCCGGTGCTGGTCCCAGAGTGCTCATAGTGCCAATCTCAGTCTCGGTGCTGGTTCCGGTGCCGGTCCCAGTCCCAGAATTCTCCCAGTGCTGGTCCCAGTGTTGGTGCTGGTCTCAGTCTTGGTCCCAGTGCCAGTTCTGGAGCCCATTGTGGTCTCTATCTTCATACCAAAGATTTTAGGCCTGTTTGGGTGATTTTAGGATAAACTGGGCAGTTTTAGGTCGGATTTTAGGAACCATTTGGATAATGTAAGGTCCATTTTCAGGATTTTAGACCCCTTTTGTGTGGATTTGAGGTCCCTTTGGCTGATTTTAGGCCAAACCTCGTGGATTTAGGCTGCATTTGAGGCCCTTTCGTGTGATTTTAGGCCAAACCAGGCCCTTTCAAGAGCGTGTGGCCCTTTGGCCCCGCCCCTTTCCCCTCACAGTTCCCGCCCTTTCCCTGACCCCGCCCTTTTTCCCTCACAGTTCCTGTCCTTCCCTTGGCCCCGCCCTCTTTCTTTCACAGTTCCCTCCCTCCCTTGGCCCCGCCCCTTTCCCCTCACAGTTCCCTCCCTTTCCTTGACCCCGCCCTTTTCCCCTCACAGTTCCCGCCCGTTCCTTGGCCACGCCCCCTTTCAATTACAATTCCGCTATTTCTCTGACCCCGCCCCTTTCCCCTCACAGTTCCCGTCCTTCCCTTGGCCCAGCCCCCTTTCTCTCACAGTTCCCGCCCTTCCCTTGACCCATCCCCTCCCAGTTCGGGGTTCGGAATGGGGGAGGAGGAGGAGGAGGAGGGAGGAAGCGGAGGAGCGGCAGCAGAAGCAGGAGGAGGCAAGGAATGAATCAACCGCGCTAACCCGGAGCTCCCTGAACTCGCAGCCCCCTCAGGACCATCGCCCCACATCCCAGGTGCCCGGGGAGGGGGAGCTCCCTCCAAATATCCCGAGGGGGTCCCTGGGTTTGGGGATTTTTGGGGGGATGTTTGGATCTTGCCGGGCTCCAGAGGCGCAGATGGCCCTCGGGGAGACACCGGCGGGTCCCCGGGAGGTGTTTTTGGGGGTCCCGGTGGGTGCGGGCAGAGCCCCGTTGGGGGGCGGGGGGATGCGGGTCCCCCCGCGGTGGGGGTTGGGCTTCCCGGGCCGGGCGCTGCGAGCTCTGCCGGGACCACGAGGGGAGCGGCGGGATCGGCGGGGGGACAGCGGTTTTGGGGAGCCCCGGGAGAGCCGCGGCTTCCCTGAGCGGGACCCCAGAGAGAGGAGAGCCCCAGAACCCCAAAGCGGGGAGCCCGAGAGTGGGGGAGGAACCCCTGGGATTGCCGGGACCCCGGCGGGGGGTGCTGGGGCTGGAGACGCGGCATGGCCGGAAAGGGGTTCGGGGATCCCGGTGCCGGAAATGGCTGCTCCCAGTATGAGGCCAGGTGCTTCTTCAGTGTCGTTGCAGTTTCCTCGGTACTCCCAGTATGAGCCCAGTCACTCCCAGTCATTCCCTATGATGATGCAACTTGCCCCCAGCACAGTCCCAGTTGCTCCCAGTTCCTCCCATTTTCATCCAGTGTGTTCCCAGTCTCTCAGTTACCACTAGTATAGTCCCAGTCACTCCCAGTATGAGGCCATAGCCCCCAGTTGTTCCCTGTCAATGCCAGCATGATCTCAGTAGTCTCCAGTATAATTCCTGTCTCTCCCAGTATAACCTAGTAACCCCCAGCATGCTCTCAGTCACTCTCAGTCCTTCCCAGATCACCACGATTCCAGTTGTTCACAGCCATCCCAGCCAGTCCCAGTATGATTCCAGTCACTCAGCCCCCTCAGCGGTGGCGCTGCTGGGCGGGCATCAGTGCCTGGGGCTGGGGCGGTATCGCCTCCCTTTGGCTCCGCCTGTCCTGAGCCCGGCCCCGGCCCCGGCTCCTCCCGGGCCCATGGAGCACACACGCGGCGCGGCCGCTCCCGCCGCCTCCGCTGTGGCTCCCCCGGCCCGAGCTCCGCCGCTCGGCAGCGCGGCCGCCGGCCCCGAGCCGCCGCTGTCCCGTTCCAAAGAGCGAACGCCTGGGGCTGCCCGGCCCGGGGCGGCTGAGGGGCGCTCGGGGGCCGTTCCTGGCCCCGGGCCGAGCGCTGACAGCCGCGTCTCGCCGGCAGGGAAGGCGCAGCAGGGCCTGAAGGAGCGGAACCGGCTGGGTTCGCTGCCGGGGCGCGGCGGCTGCGGCAGCGTCTGGGCGGCGACGCGGCTCTCGGAGAGTGCCCGGGGAGTGGCGGGCGCAGGAGGAGGAGGAGGAGAAGGAGGATGGGGTTCGGCAGGGCGGATGGCGAGCTCAGCCCGCTGCTGCCCTTGGCTTGCAGGTGGCCATCAAAAGGGTGCCACGAAACCACGTTCAGCACTGGGGCGAGCTGGTGAGTGAGCGGGACCAGGGGGAGAAGCTGGGGCGTGCCGGGCGGGGATGAGCCGAGGCCCGGCAGGGTGGGAGAGGCCGGGAACCTTGAGGGAGAGCGGGTGTGGGGCCAGCAGGGCATCCTGGGCTTCACGATATCAGCCCTGCTGACAGCATCGTGCTCCTCCCCCAGCCCAATGGCACCAGAGCACCACTGGAGATCATGCTGCTGAACAAGGTGTCCACTGGCTTCCCTGGTGTCATCTGACTGCTGGAGTGGCTTGAGCCCTTCAACAACATCGTGATGGTACTGGAGCCCCCATAGTGGTGAAAGGACCTGCAGCATTCAATTTGGGCACAGGGGTTCCTGCCCGAGGAGTGGCGTGGGAGCTGTTCCACCAGGTGCTGGAGGCCGTGGGGCACTGCAGCAGCTGCAGGGTCCTACACAGAGACTCAAACCAGAGAACATCTCGCTCGACCTGGCCACTGGGCAGGCAAAATTGATCGGACTCTGGCTGAGGCGCCTTCCTCCGAGACAGCCTGCACCCAGTTTGTAGGTGAGCCCTCCTAGGGGATGCTCAGCCTCATGGCTCAGCCTGGGTGTAGCACCAGGGGCTTCCCCCTACTTTGGCTGGGATGGGATTAATGCTTGAGCCAAGTTGATTTGGGTGGGAGTGTGAGAGGGGCCAACTTCCAGCCCTGCTGACAGCCTTCAGCACCCACTCTGCCCTGGGCTGAGGCTGGAACTGGGGCAGCCAGGCAGACAAAAACCCCATGGGGGTAGCAGAGAGGGGGGGGGTCTGACCCCATGCCCTGGCCAGCTTGGTGTGCAGGCAAGGAAGGGCTTGAACTGCTCATGTGCCCTTGTTTGCCTTGCCTTATTAACATTTTTTGTGGCCATGCAAGCAGGGAGAAGAGTGGTTTTCCCCGCCACTGGGTGGCTTTTTGTTTTGTAGGTCATGGTCGGGCCCTCCCAGGGCTTCTGCTGGCCTCTTCCAGCACCGTGGACTCTTTTCCAACTCCAAGTTTGTACACAAATCCCAGGTGCTGGCAAGAGGGCAGTGGGTCACCCCCTGTGCCACTGGGACAGCCCCCCCATGCCCAGGGATGCTGGGGTCAGGCTCTGGGAGCAGCAGCATCCCCCTGATGAGCTCCATCTGTATTCCATAGGAACACCATCATATAGCTCCCTGGAATGGACCCACTTTGGCTGGTACTATGGCAAGCCAGCTACCATCTGGTCCCTGGGCATCCTGCTGCATCACATGGTCTGTGGGGAGCACCTTTCAGGAGGGGCCAGAACATCAGCTGGGACCAGCAGCTCTCACTGCCACAATGGCTCTCTCAAGGTGGATCCTCATCTCTGGGCACGGGGGGAGTACCAGAGCTGGCAGACAGCACTGGGCTCGTGAGCATCCTGCTCTGGCAGCTGCTGAGGGGGTGGCACATGTCCTGCTCTCCTGCTCTCCTCCAAAACAAAGAGCTGATGGGAAGGTTTAGGCCCAGCTCTGAGCACATGCAGCATGGCCTGGGCATGGGAACGGTGGAAAAAGGGGGCTGGAGCCTTCTCCAACTGACCAGTGGTTTCTGGTTTCCCTCCCCAGAGTGCCCAGATCTGATCAGGTGGTGTTTATCCATGTACTCCTTGGAAAGGCCCTTGTTAGACCTGTTCTGTGGTCCCTGGATGCAGGATATTCATCTTCCATAGAAGAAGGGAGAGAGGCACAGGCACACTTGATGCAGGCTCCTGGTAAGTTACAGCTCCACATATGCCTTGGCAATCAGAAGCAAAGAACCCCAGACTTCTTTGTCCTGCCTGTGTCACTGCACAGGGGTCATCAGATGGGAACACACAGCCCTTGTGCTGGAGCTGAGCTGCTCTGCCCAGCACTGGTGGCCACCATCCAAGCTGGTTTGGCTTGTCCTGGTTCACTGACAGCTGGGGCCCTGGGCAGAACACTGACAGCCTGGTCTCACCCCCAGGGAAGAGAAGGAGAAGCTGTACTGGCTGAGGCTGCTGCTGCTGGAGACATTGAGGACAGCAAGGATGAGAACCTCTTGCTCCACCTGGCCACTGGCAAGCTGAAAATAATGGACTTGGATTCTGGCACCTTCTTCAAAGCCAGGCTGCACAGCAAATTTGCAGATGAGTCCAGATCCAGGGGGATGCTCCCAGATTTGGGCATTGCAAAGCCTGGACAGGAACCAAAGGTTCCCCCTTTGCTGGGAGGATAAAACTGATTCATCAGTCGGATGCCAAGGGGCTTTTTGTCAGGGCTGGGGGGATGGGCTGAGGTGGATATGAAATGGGAGTCAGCTCCTGGCCCTGGCCAACAGCCCCCAGCACCCACTGTGCCCAGCTGGGGCTGGGGCTGGGGCAGCCAGCCCGACACAAACAAACCCCATGGTGAGAGCAGAGGTGGGACTCCAGAACCTGTGCACGGCTGCTTTGCTTTGCAGACAAGGAAGGGCTTGGGCTGCTCCACTGCCCTTGTTTGCTTTGGGATCACCATTACTTTTGGGGGCAGTGCAGGGGGAAAGGGAGAAAGCATGGGCTTCCCTCACCTGTGAGCTGGTTTTTCACTGGCATGTAGAGGTTCAGCCTTCATCCAGCCCCTGACAGAGATAAAATTTTTTACCTTGTTTCTTGTTTCTCCTTTTTCTCTAAAGGAAGCATTCTAAGTGCTGTCCAGTGTGGATGTCAGGGTCCACACGAAATGTGGATTCCTGATAGGTTCTTTTAGGGATCTCAAAGCGCAAAAGACACAGCAGGGGACAAAACCAGTTTACTTTTGCAAAAATGCACCTTTATTTAGTGCCAACCGAATGCGATAGAGGGACAGGAAATAAAAGAGAGAGAGAAAGAAAGAAAGAGAGAGAGTGAGAGTTTGAATTTTGTTTCATGTTGCAAAGAATGTATCCTGTCAATCACATTTTCTAAATTAAACCAGTTACTGTATGCCAAATCTTCTCCCCCTTGGGAGGGTCTGGCATTATACTTAGCTAGCAAAGCGAAAAATGCAGCTTTATCTTTTTCAGACATTTTTACGAAGGGACTAAAACCACTCTCAGGGAGGCACACTTAAAATTACACAAAAGCACAGCTAAAACTGTGTTTCCCTTCTCATCCCTGGAGCGGGTGAAGAGACCACACTACCTGGGAGGTACTGCCTTAGTTACAAAACAGCTTGTCTCTTCACGATCCCAAGTAGTCAAAAACAGCAGCAAACTCCCAGCCTTTCGCTGAGGACAATCCCCTTTCTTCCCTGCCTGGGTTAGGGGACAAAAAACTGCCTGGGAGGTTCTCTCCTCAACTACAACAAGCAGCTCAGCAACACATACACAATAAAAACACAAGTCCCATCTTTTGCACAGTTCAGATCCTTTACAAAAAATTCTCTGAATTCTTCTGAAGTGGAGTTGATTCTCCACCTGGGTCTATGTGCAGATTGCAGGAAGAACCCAATACCACCTCCCTTGCTTTCCAACACTGTTCAGTCCTTACGGTACTGACAGGCTGGGTGCAGGCTGAAATGGCACAGGTCTTCCCCTGGTACAAAGTGCATCAGAGAACCCCCAACTCCTCCAGTATCAGGGAATCCTGTCCGTGACGCCAATTAAATGTCAGGATCCACACCACATGTGGAGTCCTGATAGGTTCTTTTAGGGATCTCAAAGCACAAAAGACACAGCAGGGGACAAAACCAGTTTAAAAATGCACCTTTATTTAGTGCCAACAAAATGCTATAGAGGGACAGAGAGAGAGAGAGAGAAAAGGGGTTGGGATTATAGCTACCAAGACAGGCAGACGATCTTCGTGGAAGCAGCCGAGGTCCGTTGCCGTCCGGGGAGATCTCAGGGGTCTTTAGTTTGAGGATGTCTTTTATAGTCTTTTCCAAGGCGTCGGGCGACTGGCCAAAAGGTGGGAAGATTTATGGACTATTGTATGTGGAGATCGTTGCTCCAAGAAACAGGTGGAAACAGGACGCTGCGCAAGTGGCCTGCGTAGGAGCAGCGCACCATGGCAAGCTCCAGGCACACCAACAGTCCTTGTGACCAGTTCTGCAGCAAGTAGCCTGCGTAGGAGCAGCACACCATGGCCAGTTCATTGTTCTCACACCTGTGGGAGCAAACTGGCCCTGGTTGGAATGGGCAGCACCTGAGAACAGTCACTTGGCATTGCTCTCATCCCTGGCCAGCACCTTTAAACTGCAGTTCTTTAGGCCTCAGGCGAGGGTCGTTGGGCAGAACAAACAAGAGGCTTTTAGATGGACTCTTACAACCATTGAGCAGGGGTCATCAGATGGGAACATCTGTTCTGGAGCTGAGCTGGTCTTGCAAGCACTGGCAGCCACCATCCAACATGGTTTTACTTGTCCTACTTCAGTGATGGCTGAGTCCCTGGGCAGAGCACTGACAGCCCGGTCTGGCCCCCAGGGAAGGAGAAGCAGCCCCTGGAGAAGCTGTACCAGGTGGGGCTGCTGCAAGGACAACCTCAAGGATGACAACCTCTTCCTGGCCCTGGCCACTGGCAGCTGGAGATGATCAACTTCGATTCTGGCACCTTCTTCAAAGACACTCCACGCCCAATTTGTAGGTGAGTCCCCAGCCAGGGGGATGCTCCCAGATCTGGGCATGGCACGGCCTGGCCAGGCACCAAAGGTTGCCTCCTTTGCTGGGGTGGATGCAAGGAACTCTTCAGTGGGCTGCCAAGCTGCTTTTTGGCTCTGGGCAGCTGCTGAGGGGCTGGATGTGTCATGGCTGGCTGCAGGCTGGGCACATGTGCTGCCCTCCTGCTCTGCTCCCAGGGGCAGCAGTGACTGGGAGGTTTGTGCCCAGCTCTGGGCACAGCCAGCATGGCCTGGGCTCTGTGGGGTTGGGACAAGGGGGACGGAGCCTTCAGCTGACGGTTGGGTTCTGGTTTCTCTCCTTGCAGCCGGGCTCTGCGGATGCTGAGGAGCTCTGGGCTGTGCCAGGGCTCTGCTGGGCTCAGCCCTGGGCACAGGGCTCTGCCCTCACAGGGCTCTGAGAGCTTTGCATCAGACGAGCCCGTTCCGAGCACACTGCCTGAGCTTTCTGCTTTTGCAGGTGAGGGAGACGCTCCTGCAGGCCAGGAGATTGCAGTTAGGGACACACACCCAATTGGCAAGACCCAAACTCTCCATGGTCCCAGCTGAACTCCTGGATCTCCACGAGATGTTTTGTCTGTCCCACTCTTTGTTCCTTCTTGTCTGGAATTGTGCAGTTGCACTTTCTTTCTCCTCTAGAAGTGCCACGAGTGGGCAAAACCTGGCAAGGGGGCGTGTTCCTAAGGCAGTGCAGCCTGGAGCTGATGGATGGAGAATTGCCCTTCTGAACTTCCAAACCAGAGCAAAAGCTGTAAGTGGGAATTTCCATCTTTAAGAAATCACTGACAATTTAAAGGAAATGTGCACCTCATTTGAAGGGTGAGAAGGAAGGGCACTTCTAAAGGGTTTGGGGGTTGTCAGAGTTTAGATTCCCAGTCCTGCTTGAAGCTGGCAGGGCACAAAGCAATTTCCTCTTGCTTCAACCACAATTTAAAATAACAATATTGGAAATAAACCCCAAAATTGTTTTAAAAAGTCTGCTGAGGTCAGTAAGATGGACCCATGCCATCAGCACATTTACAAAGTAAATAACTTAGTTCTTGTTTTTAAAAAATCAGTTACCCCTTTATCCAAAGCTATGAACTATTTTTCAGTAACACCTTCATTTTGTTTTTATCTTTCACATTTTTCTGTGGTTTTTTCCTTAAACCAGAAAACATGCCATAAAAAAGAGTGTCCTTGGCTCCTGGTTCCCGTGTGCAGCAGCTCCTTCCTGCTGGCTGAGCTGCTCAGGCAGAGCCTGGCAGCTCCTGGCCCTGCAGGGCTGAGGCTTTTCCCCAGTGCTGGGCACAGACTGATGGAGCAGCACTGCTGAACATGGGGACACACAGAGGGAGCAGGAGCAGCTGCCTTTGCCCACCTGCAGCTCCAAGGGCCAAACTCTGAGCAGACAGGGCTGGAGGAGACTCGCAGGCTCCCTGTTTGCTGTGCTGCCCCACTTGTGCCCAGCCCAGCTCTGTGTGGGGCAGAGGGAGAACAAGGGGCAGCTCCCTCCCAGCCCCCTGCCCAGGGACCCCTCTGGCCTGGGGCTTGGGGCACTGTCAGCACCCACTGCTCCAGCCACCGCTTCTGCTGGCACTGACAGCAACACCCAAACTGTGGCTGATCCCGAGGGAGCAGCAGCAGTGCCTGGATCTGATCCCTGACTCTGGGCAGGCCTGGACAAATGACCCCCACAGCAGCAGCAGCAGCAGCAGCAGATGGAGCTGACTTTCAGCACAGCCCCTGCCACTCTTCCCTCCCGTGTGCAGCGGTGTCACAGCAGCCTGGGGCACCTGGGAGCCCCCAGTGCCAGCAGTGGCTCGAGATGGCAGCCCTGGGCTCCTGGAGGCTGTGCAGGGAACAGAGGTGGGGACTCCCTGTCCATGTGGAGCTTCCAGATGGAAAAGCTGCTGTGAGCAGGCAGCTCCAAGTGCAGAGAAAGGAGGGGCTGGAGCCCTTGATCTGCACCAGTTCCACAATCCTGGGCAGCAGCCACTGAGCACAGGGGAAACAGAGGGCACAGCAACAGGGACAAAACCAGTCAAGATCAGAGACTGGGAAGAGCCAGAGCTGGGAGCAGGAACAGCAGCTTCCCTGCACCCTTGGAGAAAGCTCTTGGCTGGTTCAAAGTGTTGAAAGGTGTGAAGGGGAGGGAGGAGGCCACATCAAACAATGCTGCTGGTTCCACACCCTCCCCTCTCAGTGTCCCAGAAGGAATTGGATGAACTGCATTCTTCTCTCCGAGTCCTCTGGTCCAGCATGAGCAGCTGAGCACCAGGAGCTAAAGGAGCTGAAGCCTTAGGCCACAAGAGCTGAGCAAGAGGGAGCTTTTTGACCTAAGTAGTGCTGCCAACATGGACCTAACTGAGCCCAGCAGATGGAATCCTGGAATTACAGAATCTTTTCTTTGGGAAAGTCCTACTGTTCACCCAGCACTGTCAAGCCCACCACTAGATCACATCCCTAAAGTACCAAAGCCTGGACAAGAGGCCCTGACTGAGAGCTGAACTACATGTCCTGAGGCAAAGGTGATCTCTGGATGAACCTTTCAACCAAAGGTTATCTTTGTATCCACTCATTAACGAAATATGCATGGTTATTAGCACTCTGATAGAAGTGTGCACTCATTAGTGAAACATGGATTGACCTTTCTGTATTTAGAAGTTGAACAAAGCCATGGAATCCAACATGCCTTGTTTGGGGGTGTTTGGTCAAAGTCATCTCCCTTGGTTCCTCCTTGAGCCCTGGCCAGGCTTTGGGAGGAGTCCAGAGGAGAATGAAACCAGCTGTTCCTGCACTAGAAGTGCTGTCAGTTTGTTTATTCAGCACTGTCAGATCTGGGCCCTCTCACAGCAGGGTTGGAAGCCTCAGCTGTGGCTGGAGGCACCTGCAGGAATTCCCAGTGTCCAGGAGTGGCTCTGCAGCCCTTGGCTGTGACAGCTTCCCCCAGCTGATGTGTGCACCTGGGTGATGCAAAGTCTGGGGGGAACTGGGGATGGATCTTTCTAAATCACTGTGGGCAATCTTTGGTAGTGATGATTGGGTGCATTGCTCAGCTTCTCCTTTTGTGATTCTTTGCTGCTTTGAACTTCAGATAATTACACTGATTCCTTCAGTTGGTGTCTGTGTCTTTGGTGCTGACCTTGCCCACTGGTAAAACCAAATTGGCGTCGTCTGGCTGGATCACAACAAAATGTCACTTTTTAAATGTAAATGTAAGGAATCAGGCACATCCAAAATTCCTGGATGCAAAACCCTTCCCTAGAGTTCCCTGTCTCTGCAATGGGCTGAGGTCAGAGCATTGTGTGAGCAGTGGAGCAGTAGTTAAAAGAGGCTGAAACACTGGATGTCTTCAAATGCATCCAAAACTTGCATATGGAAAAAGGAAGAGAACTTATGGGTCTGGAATGATGAGGATGGATTTTGTTAACAGCATATTGGACACAGCACCTACCGAAGGAACAATTTTTGTTGGAACACTCCCACATGGAGTCACAGAAGAATTTTTAATCTTGAGTTTGAATTTCTTTGTGCTAGTGAAATAATAATGATATTATATATATATGTATCAAATATAATCAAATAATATTTTATTTGCAAATTAAATAATAATACTAATAATGTGAAATAATGCTGACAATACTAATGTGTTAGCTTTGGTTGCTCAGGGTTGTAACACTAAATACCCTACAGAAAAGCATCAACAAGGACATAAAGGTCACTGGTAAACTTTGTGAGATTGTTTATAAGAAATAAAGGAGGGAGGGATGAAATGGGCCATTTTAATGGGGTTTGCTGATACTGTGATGTGGAATGTGTTATCTGTTACTGTGGAAAACACAGTGATGAAGACTGCTGGGGGTTTCATATAGCAGACTATCCACAAGCTGCAGGATTGGTTGAACAGATGAATGTTTGTCAAAAGAGCAGTTGAAAAGATGAGGAGATGAGAGCCTGTCCTGATGGAGAACCCATCTCCCAGATGTGCTCCATACCCTTAACAGTGGGCCCACAGGGAAATGGAAAGCCCCTGGATGTGCGTGGCTGCACCCACGTTGCAAATACAACCATGGCCAGTGAGACTTGGACTTGCTGGGAAATTGTTCTGGGTGTGATGGCCCTGACAGGGCCCCCCAAAGGCTGCAGGGCTGGACTTGGATGCAGTGGAATTAATTAGCATAAATCAGAAGCAAATAAGTGTTCTCAATTCAGAAAGAGGAATTCTGATTCCTCCAGGACACTTTGGTTGGGGAACTGCTCACTGGAGCTTGGCCTTGCAAAGTGTTCATGTCACGGGAACAGTAATTGCTGCAGATTGTCAAGGAGAAATCAAAGTAATCCTTTTAAACAATAGTGAACAAGATTGGATTATTTAGCCCCATGGCACAGTAGCACAATTATTGATATTCCAGTTTTGAAACCAATAGTGAGAAAAGAAGCTCCACCTCAAATCAGCACTGTTTGTGGAGATAAAGGGTTTGGATCCAGCAGCCCTAATAATGGAGCCAGAGTGTGGGAGCAGAGGCCAAATGGCCCTCCTGAGCCAGCTGAAGGAACAGCTCTGGGGAGAGACAGCACTGTTTGAATCCTGAAACCTGGGCAGGAGCGATGGGAATATGTCCCTGCAGCCAAGTGCTCTGTGTGAGAACAAGTGGATGTTATGGGATATTGTTTTACAAATCCTGCCTGACCAAATCTCCCTGTTTGCCCCAAGGGCCCCTTTGGAAAATGCTCTGATCCACGGGGCTCCATGTGAAGGCTGATGTGACACTGAGGGACTTGCACAGGAATTCCAGCCAGCAGCCTGGGGCCCCTCAGGGACTGGGACCCGGCACCTCCCCAGCTGGAGGGGAAAGGACCCACCAAGCCTTGTCACCCACAGACAGCACGGGAAGGCTGAGCAGCAAAGGACCTTGGGGACATTATTCTGGAATTAAAAAGGCACCAGCTTCATTGACAGTGGAATTATTGTTCCTAACCCGGATGAGATGGAGGAAAAAGGATGAGCAACCTTGTCACTAAAGTACTGCTTGTGTCTGTAAGTTGTATCTTGAGAGTCAGCCAGAATCTTTGTTTGCCAGAAACGCCTCTAGAGTTTCACCAGGGATTAGTCATGAAATTATGATGAAAATTTAAAGAGTGAAGTAGCCAAAAGACTCAATGTAACTAATTGCTGGGTGTGTTCTCAGCTAATGTTGGGAGGAATGGGGTTCCCTTGGGGTCCCCCCTGTGGGGTGGCCAGAGCTCTGTCAATAGGCTCTGACTCATAACAGAGCCAGTGCAGGGACAGTTACAGAAAACTGTGCTGTGGAACAAAGGAATACAATTACCAGTTTTGCAGGATTCACTAAGATTTCCCTTCAGTAGGAACCGAACCCTGTTAGAGTTGAGGCCACAATGTGAAAGGATTTCTGTGCTTTACCCTCACTGCCAATGTCAGTAGAACTCGGGGTGCTGGAGCTGCTCAGGGTCAGTGTTACAGCACTCCCAGCTGCAGGGCCACTGTGAAACTCCTCTGGCCCAAAGGCACCAGGGACACAACAGGAGCACAGGGAGAAGCCCTGGATCCATCAGCAGCCCACAGTGGGAAATGGGAAATCAGACCTTTGGTACTGGGAATGGGAGCTGCTGGGTGTGCAGAGACAATGCCTGTAAATGGCTTCCTAAAGGATGGATTGGGTCCAGTTTCCAGGCAGTGCTGATGCCTCCCTTGAGGGTACTTCAGCAACAAGCACCAGGAAGAGTTAGGGCCCAGAGAACATTTTCCCCCAAAGAGTGCCTTTGGTCTCAGACAGCCAAAGACTCTGGTTCACCCTGTGCCCCATGTGCACTGCCTCATCCTGTGGAGTTCACATTAATGAGCTGCATTGATTATTAGAAGAAGTAGAAAATGATACTGTGAGAATATCCAATAGCACATCCTGTGAGCTCCAACAAGCACAAAAGGGGCTCTACAGAACTGCATGGCCTTGGATTATCTGCTTGCTGGCCAAGGAGGAGCCTGGGCTATCATGGGACAGGAATGTTGCACTTCTGTCAGTGATGAGTTTGAAGTCCATCAGTCATGAATGACCTCGATGGAAAGAGCAGTAGAAGAGTGGCAGGAAGAAGAAAATTCTTCTTGGTGAGATTGTTTTCATGGCTGCCAAACTGGAGGCTGCTGTGAAATGCATTTGTGGCAGTCACTGCAATCATTGCAGTGTGAGCACTTGGTGTGTTATGATCCCAAGTTAGAGTTGTTGTGACACTTTGTGCTGGGAAATGGAGCATTGAGACTTGTCTCAAAAGAGACACAGTCTCAAGAAACAGTGGGGATTTGATAAACAACAGAGAATAGCAACTAATTAGGCATGTTTTAAAAGGAATGTGACTTACAGCACTGAGTCATGAACTTGAACAGCACTTAATTGAAGAACAAGAGGCGATGCCTTTATGCCTCCTACCTAAATCTAAGACTCAATTATTGAAAGAATTGTTATGAAGGTTGTAGTTCATGCCTTGGTCAAGGCACTGATTGAAGTACCAAGGCCTGAGCACCAGGCCCTGAGGCAAAGGTGACCTCTAGATGAACCTTTCAACCAAATGTTATCTTTTTATCTGGTCATTAATGAGGCATTTTTAGCAATATGATCTGTGTATCTCTGCATTGGTGAGACATGGACTGACCTTTCTGTGTTTAGAAACCAAACAAGGTCCCATCTGGCTTTGCTTGAGGGTGTTTGGTCAAAGCCAACTCCCTTGGTTCCTCCTTGAGCCCTAGCCAGGCTTTGGGAGAAACCAAACAGGAGACTTAAACCAATGTTCCTGCACTAGAAGTGCTGTCAGTTTGTTTATTCAGCACTGTCAGAGCTGGGCCCTCTCACAGCAGGGTTGGAAGCCTCAGCTGTGGCCGGAGGCACCTGCAGGAATTCCCAGTGTCCAGGAGTGGCTCTGCAGCCCTTGGCTGTGACAGCTTCCCCCAGCTGATGTGTGCACCTGGGTGATGCAAAGTCTGGGGGTAACTGGGGATGGATCTTCCTAAATCACTGTGGGCAGTCTTTGGTAGTGATGATTGGGTGCATTGCTCAGCTTCTCCTTTTGTGGTTCTTTGCTAGCAATTATGTGCTTTATTGAGCTTCTCCTTGTGTGATGTTTTGCAGTTTTGCATTATATAAATGACACAATTCCTTCAGCTGGTGTCTGTGTCTTTGGTGCTGACCCTGCCCGCTGGTAAAACTGAGTCCCATCCTGCCTAAGTGTTTCCTGGGAAGACAAACACCATCATTCCAAATGTCTCCTCCTTTCTGCCTTCTTCCCCACTTTATACACTGAGCACGATGTGCCATGGTCTGGGATATCCGTGGGGTCAGTTGAGGTCACCTGTCCTGGCTGTGTCCCCTCCCAACCTCCCCTGCAGCCCCAGCCCCTCCCCAGCGTGGCTGGACGAGGGGCAGGAAAGGCCTTGGCTCTGTGCAGGCTCAGCAAGAACAAAACCATCTCTGTGTGCTCAGCCCTGTGCTCAGCACCGAGCCCAGCAGTGTCTCAGTGCCAGCGGCCGTGGCATCAGCCCCTCCCAGGGGTTTCCATGGCAAGTGCCACCACAGGTGACCAGGTGTGCTGTCCCAGCTGCCATGGAAACAGTGCCCAGCTGACCTTTCTGTCTGGCTGACCTGGCCTTTGGCCCTGGGCTTTGCTGCTGGTCCCGCTGCACCTGAGCAGCCAGCGCGGCCCAGGGCAGGTGGCCACGGCACAAGCCCCCAGCAAGGGATCCCCTCTGGCTCTGGGCAGTGACACCAGCCCTGAGCAAGGGGCCCAGGGCAGGTTTCCATGCCAAGCAGCCATCACAATGGCTCCAGGCCTTGGTTGCCTGGCACCAAACTAAGGAAGGGTCTCTGTGGCTGTGCCGTGGCCCCTGATTGCATCAAGGAGCATCAGTGCAATTGTACCTGGAACAGCCCTGGCACCGCTTTGTCCTGAGGGTGCCAGGGCAGCCGAGGACACAACAGCTCTGCATGCAAGTGGCCATGGAGCCTGACTGCAGAAATGGGTCCTTGGGGGGGCTTCCAAGGAAACTTGGACTGATGAGCATTGCTGTGGCACCTAAACCCAGCAGTGGGGTCAGTGCAGTGTCCATGGCCACAGTCCCTTGCAATGGCCCAGGGCAGCTTGGGATGATGATCCACCACTCAGATGAGTGAGGAGAGACAGGATGGGGCTGGGGAATGTGAAGCAAGGTTGTCCACATTAGGTCAGACCTCAAGGCACAGCTTCTCTGAGCAGGCCAGGCCTCCTGAGGAAAGACCATGGATCAATATCAATCACAGAATGCTGCAATCACCTCTGCTCTAAAGAGAAATTGAATAAAATACATCTTTTAAATGAGAATGCACATTTATTAGAAGCTCTTTGAAGTATTGAGGGACTTGGGGAGGCTTCTGTGCTACACACTCCAACAGCTGGGAAAGGGGACAGGGACCGTGAATGGGATGGGCAATGGGGACAGGGACAGGGAATAGGGACGGGGAAGGAGGACAGGGATAGGCACGTGGGAACAGGAATGAGAACAGGAACCAAAATGGGAATAATGGGATGAGGACAGGAAATATGGAAATAGCAATTGGAGAGAGAATATGGGATGGAGATTAAGAAGGTGGGACAGGGAACAGAAATGGGAATATGGGAACAGAATTGGGAATGGAAATACGAGAACAGGAATACAGGAATGGGATTAGGACAGTGAATATGGGGTTGGGAATATGGGAACAGCAACCAGGCAGAGAATACGGGACAGGGAATGAGAGGGGGAATGGGATCCAAGCAGGAGTGGAGTGACACGGGAATGGGCTGGGGGTAAAGGGACTGACAGTGGGGAGAGGGGGATCCTGGACAGGGGACAGCGGGAGCCAGGATGAGGTGACATGGGGACAGTGGTAGGGCAGGGGGCCCTTGATCAGAACCTCCGCCAGGGTATCCCAGTCGAGCTGGAGCCACTGAGCCTGGGCTGCCCAAAGCCCTGAGCAACCCCCAAGTCCCTCCCAGGAACCCTCAATTCCCTCAAACCCAGCATCCCCCACATCCCCTGGAAGATACCCCCATGTCCCCAACTACATCTTAGTTCAACATGTTTATTTTTACCCTGGTGTTGGGTGTTTGGGAAGGACAACCGGGAGCCAGGAGGATGTGGAACCCCCAGCCAGGTGTCTTCCCAACACGGATCAGCAGCACCAGGGATCAGCAGGACTCTGCCCACCGGGGGTCTCTGGGGATCATCCAGGACGGATCCTGCCATGGGGGATGGAGCTGGAGCAGTGCATGAAGGTCTTCTTACATTTGGGGCACTTGCAGGGCTTCCCTCAGTGGTGCCTCCGTTGGTGTTGGATCAAGTTAGAGCTAATTGAGAAGCTCTTCCCACACTTATGGCACTCATGGGGCCTCTCTCCAGTGTGGATGCGCTGGTGGATGATGAGGGTGGACTTGTGGTTGAAGCCCTTCTCACAGTCATTGCAGGAGAAGGGGCTCATCCATGTGGATGTGATAGTGCTTGAGAAGATCAGAGCTGCTCTGAAATCTCTTCCAGCATTTATCACACTCATAGGGCCTCTCCCCAGTGTGGCTCCTCTGGTGGACAGTCAGGTGTGAGCTCTGGCTGAAGCTTTTCCCACACTCCTCACACTTGTAAGGCCTCTGCTCTGTGTGAATGCGATCGTGTGGAGCTGGTGTGAAACCTCATCCTGCATTTATCACACTCGTAGGGCCTCTCCCCAGGGTGGAATCTCTGGTGGACATTCAGGGTTGAGCTCTGGTTGAATCTCTTCCCACACTCCCTGCACTCATAGGGCCGTTCCCCTGTGTGGATTCTCCAGTGTTGGATCAGGTCAGATCTCCACCTGTATCTCTTCCCACATTCCGAGCACTTGTGGGGCTTCTCCCCATGGTGAAGCCGCTCACAGAGCCCCAGCTCCGAACTCAGGCCGCCTCCCGGCCCGGGCTGGCTCTTTCCTGCTGGGATCCCCGGGCTGTGCCTTTGCAGCCCCTCCTGGTGCGGGATCTGCGGGGCTTTTCCTCCCCGTTGCATTCCTGCGCCGTGGAGCCGATGCAAACGGCCTCTTGCCCGAGGCTGTGCCGCGGGGATTTGTCTTCCCTGGTGTCCGTGCTCAGCTCCTTGTCTGCGGGAGGAAGGACAAGGAGAGGATGGGATTTGCCTCCGTGCCAGAGGGAAGGGCAAGGAGATCCCCCCAGCGCGTCCCCGGCAGGAGGCGTCGGCAGCGGGGCTGTGCTGCAGCCGGGGCCGTGCTGGGCTGAGAGATGGAGCAGGACACAGGGCAAAGGGGCGCTGACTTCCTCCTCACCTGCCTGGGGCTCCCGGGCCATCTTCCTCTTCCTCACAGCCCCCTCCTCCTCCACGAGACCAAGGTTCGCGAACGGAAAACCCCGATTCGGGAGGCAGGGAACGAGAATGCCCCTGCAATAAAAGTACTCCTCCTCCTCACACGCCCTTCCTCTTCCGCTCACTATTTCGCTTCCTCCCGCCCCGCGCCCGACTCTGCTACACGCTGACACACAAACACACCCAATTTTTACTACTCGAAATTTCAATGTAAACGCTCTACTCGAGGCACTCGGACCGGTACTGCGAGCACTGGAGATGATAGGGCGACAGGTAGAAGCGATGCTGTGAGACCCGGAAAGGAACTGGAAATACTTTCCCTGCCAGTGCCGCTCTTACTGGGAGCACTGGGAGAGAAGTGGGAGCAAAGAGCGCCCGGAGGCGGCGGTGGGCGGGGCCAGAGCCGGGGGCGTGGTTATGCAAATCCAGGAGCGATCGCGCGCTGGGATTGGTGGGCAGGAGCAGCGCGGGGTTTCCGCGGTCACGTGAGAGCCGTGAGGGGGAACGGAGCGATGGCGGCGGCGTCCGGTGAGAGGGGACAGGGAATGGGAATGGGGACAGGGAATGGGAATGGGGACAGGGACCGGGAATGGGGACAGGGAATGGCAACAGGGACAGGGAATGGGAATGGGGACAGGGACCGGGAATGGGGACAGGGAATGGCAACAGGGACAGGGAATGGGAATGGGGACAGGGACCGGGAATGGGGACAGGGTGGAGACCGGGACTGGGAATGGGGACAGGGAATGGGAATGGGGACTGGGAATGGGAATGGGGACCGGGACTGGGAATGGGAACAGGGAATGGGAATGGGGACCGGGAATCGGGACAGGGACCGGGAATGGGGACAGGGAATGGGAATGGGGACAGGGAATGGGAATGGAGACAGGGACCGGGAATGGGGACAGGGACCGGGAATCGGGACAGGGACTGGGAATCGGGACAGGGAATGGGAATGGGGATCGGGACTGGGAATGGGGATAGGGAATGGGAACAGTGACCGCAGTGGGGACAGGGACCGCAAATAGGACCGGGTATATGGACAGAGAGCGGGAAGGGGAACAGGAACTGGGAATGGGAACAGGGACTGGGATTGTGACCAAGGAGCGAATGAGGACCGGGACCGTGAATTGTGGGCCTGGAATGGGGATAGGGACCACGACTAGGGGACCAAGACCTGGAATACGGGACAGGGACCGGGAATGGGAACGGGAATGCAGACTGGGACTGAGAATGGGGCCCGTAATGAGGGACTGGGACCGGGAATAGGAATAGGGACCAGGAAAGGGGACAGGGACCGGGAATACAGGAGAGGGACAGGGGACGGTGCTGAGAATGGGACTAGGAAGGGGGGAAGGGAGATGGAATGTGTACAGGGACTGGGAATGGCAATGGGAATAATGGAATGGGACAGAGAATGGGCCTGGGTGTGGGAATGGGACCAGGAAGGAGGACATGGTCCGAGAATTTGGCACCTAGAATGGGGACAGGGACCAGGGCTACAAGACTGAAACTGTGAAGGGAACCAGGAATAAGGGACAGGGACCAGGACTACAGGATCGAGACCAAGACTGAGAATGGGACGGGGAGTGGGGACAGGTACTGGGAATGGGGACAGGGACCAGGAATGAGGACCGGGACTGGGAGCTGTAGACTTGGAATGGGGATAGGGACCACGACTAGGGGACCATGACCTGAAATACGGGACAGGAACTGGGAATGGTAATGGGAATGCAGACTGGGACTGAGAATGGGGCCCGTAATGAGGGACTGGGACCCGGAGTGGGAACAGGGATCCAGTATGGGACCAGAAAAAGGGACAGGCACAGGGAATGTGTACAGGGACCAGAAATGGCAATCGGAATAATGGAATGGGACTGAGATTGGGACCGTGTGTAGGAATGGAATGGGAAGGAGGCAAGGATTGGGAATTCGGCACCTAGAATGGGGAAAGGGACCTGGACTACAAGACTTAAAGTGGGAAGGGAACCAGGAATAAGGAACAGGGACTGGGACTACAGGATTGAGACCAAGACTGAGAATGAGACAGGGAATGCAGGACAGGGACTGAGAATGGGACCGGGAATGGGACTATGGGAACAGGACAGGGAATGTGGAAGCAGCAAGCGGAGAGAATCTGGGATGGGGATCAGTGTTCAGCAGTGCTGCAGTGAAACACATCTGGGCTGGGAGCTCTGCAGCTGGGCCTCCCCTGGGCTGCTGCGGCCCAGGGCCCAAAGGCTGGAGCTGCAGCCTTGCTCCTGGGGCAAGAACAGGAGCCTGGTGCAGGCCTGTGGCCCCTGCACGGCCCCAGCATGAGGGAGGGCTCTGAGGCACAGGGCTGCTGGCAGGATGGGCTGCTGTGGCCAGCTGGGGGCCTGTGAGCAATGCCCAAAGCCTTGTGCTCTCTGCAGCTGGCCAGGGCAGCAGCAGGGCTGAAGGGTTCGTGTGGCACAGGCAGCCCGAGCTGTGGAGCCCTCAGGCCCCTGGGGCAGAGGCGGCCCCCAGGAACGGCAACGGGACTGGGACCGTCTGTGAGGATTGGTTGTGGCTTTAGAGCTTCCAAGAGCAGAGCAGTTGCTGGTTGCTGTAACGTTGTTTCTTGTAAAGGCGTGACAGGCTGCAAAGGCAAAGAGCCCAAGGCTCTCCAGTCCCTGTTCAATCTCTCTGCCATAAAGTCCCGATGGAAGCAGGAACAGCTCTCTGGTGCAAGAGGTTGAAGCTGCAGCCTGGTGCAGAGTTGCCAGAGGCAGATGCTCCCTGGCCTTTCTTCCTCCATTCTTTTTTTCTTGTTCTTCTTCTTCTTTCATGTGGTGGTAGTGGTGATGATGATGGTTTTGGAGGAAGTGAGAAGGACTAGAGAAGACAATACACGGATTTTTATTTACAAATTACCCAATGAGCAAAAAACATGAACCTGAAGCATTTCTGCTAAACCTTTTAGAATTCTGCTTCTGTAATACTGGAAAAAAAGTTTACGAATAACTTGTGCATATGGCCTATCTGTTCTATCTGAAGAATATAAGAAATATTCTTACTACATTATTATTCTGTCCAGAACTATTTTTTGAGCTCTCACTGCAGTGCAGCTTGTTTTTCACACTAGATTCTAAGGCATTTACTTTTTTAGGCACTTAAAAAAAAAATTATCCTTACTTAAGACTAATACTTATAC
>NW_026612986.1:0-24901 GCF_029582105.1 Oenanthe melanoleuca | reverse complement strand
CCCATGAAAGTCTGTCATGTGGATCCCATGTTCCCAAGAGTTGGGCTAATGAAGAACACCAGCATAACAAGCAGGTAGATCAGGCTGCACAGATAGAGGTGTCGAAGATAGACTTAGATTGGGAATACAAGGGAGAATTGTTCCTGGCTCGATGGGCCCACAATGCCTCAGGTCATCAGGGCAGAGATGCCACCTATAAGTGGGCACGAGACCAAGGGGTGGATCTAACCATGGACAGCATCTCCCAGGTTATACATGACTGTGAGACGTGCGCTGCCATCAAGCAAGCCAAGCGGGTGAAGCCCCTCTGGTATGGGGGGCGATGGTCCAAGTTCAAGTATGGAGAGGCCAGGCAGATTGACTATATCACACTGCCTCAGACCCGCCAAAGCAAGCGCTATGTGCTGACCATGGTGGAAGCCACCACCGGGTGGTTGGAGACCTCCCCTGTGCCTCACGCCACTGCTCGGAACACCATCCTGGGCCTGGAAAAGCAAGTCCTATGGAGGCATGGTACCCCTGAGAGAATTGAGTCAGACAACGGGACTCATTTCAAAAATAGCCTTAAAACCACCTTAATGTCACATGGTGGGGGGACTTTCAAGAACTGGGTGACCAGTCTACCAAAGGCCACATGGTTAGTGAATACCCAAGGTTCCATTAACCAAGCAGGCCCTGCCCAATCTGAGGCCTTGGGAACACCAGATGGAGATAAGGTCCTGGTGGTACACCTGAAAGGCATGTTAGGAAAAACTGTTTGTGTGAACTCTGCCTGCAGCAAAGACAATCCTGTTCGTGGGGTGGTTTTCGCTCAAGGACAAGGTTTCACTTGGTGGGTGATGCAAATGGACGGAAAGACCCAATGCATACCCCAAGGAGACCTTGTTCGAGGGTGAACTATCTATGATACTGTGCCTGTAACTGCATGTATGTATACGATTTAAAAGTTTTAATTTGCTGTAGCATGTTGGCATGGGAAAAATTCGGGGTGGATAATGTTGGGGGTTGAGTGTTTTGCTCTTAGTGTCAATTTAAAGAATTTTTCCCATTATCATGTCAATGGAGCTGGCCGGGTTACACCCAGGACCTTTGACGTCTCTAGACAAAAGGGGTAGGTGGGAAGGGCTTCAAGAGGGGCATTCCTGCTTCTGGAGGGGACTCGTGTTTCTGGCGAGCTCGGAGGAGGATTGCCTGTCTGGAGCCATGTGGCCGAATGCAGGAGAGCCAGACCCTCTGCGATCACCTGCCCTGCATCTGCCCCACTACAGCCTCCCGCCTCTGCAGACACAGCTGAGCACCAGAACCCAAACGGTGAGCGAGGAGCTAGCCCGTTCTCACCAGAGACCGGCGTGGCTGCTACCGCCCCCTCTCCTGCCTCCGCTCCCGCCCGCTTCTTTGCAGCTGCCGGGCTTTGCCTCTCTTCAGCACCGGTACCGAGGGCAGAGAGAGAGTGTGCCCACAGCTAAAGAAAGAACTGGAACCGAGTTATCTTTTCTGTTTTGTTGGTAATTTTAACAACTGCTGTTGTTTTTGCTAATACGGTTAGATATATTAGTAAAAGCGCTGTTATTCCTACCCCCTTATCTCTGCCTCAGAGTCCTTGATTCAAACAATTATAATACTTGGGGGGAGTGGAATTAAACTCTCTATTTCAAAGGAAAACTTCTGCCTTCATCATCAGACACCTGTCCTTCAAACCAGGACAGCATGGCAATGGGCATGCCAGGGCAGTTGGAAAATTCAGGCAAAGCCAACCAGACCTGTTACCTGTTCCCTTCGATCCATGGTGCTCAGCAGTGTCACAATTTTTGTGTCATATTGGATCCTTGGTTCCATGAGGCCCAGCTGTGTCACACTGGCCTCTTGCTTCCATGGGGCTCCACACTGTCACACTGGTCCCGTGTTTCCATGAGGCCTTGCAGTGTCACAGGGGTCTCCTTGGTGCTGCAGTATCACAATGGACTCTTGGTTTCATGGGGACTCACAATGGCAGAAGGGTCTCCTTCACGAGGTTCTGTGGGACCCCTTGAATCAACGAGGCTCCGCAATGTCATAATGGACTATTGGTTCTATGGGGTCCTGCACTCTTACACCAATCTTTAGTTCCATGGGGCCCTGTAGTGCCACTAATGGGCTCCTTGGTTCCATGAGGCCGCAAAGTGTCACAGTGGTCCCTTGATTCAATGAGGCCTGTGACGCCTTAAGATTTTAGCCTTTATATTTTTCAAATCCTGTACCGCATTAGTGCCTAACTCTAAACTTCATGTAAATTGTTAGTTAACTGTCTTCACATTTTGGTCAGACAAAACAATTCCTTTAGGCCTGAAGCTCAAGGACACCCTACAGCCTCAGGGTCTGAAATGTATAAACAAAAGTGAATTGCGGGGGAAGCTGAACTGGAGAGACAAAAGTGAACTCAGAGAATATAACTTCATTACCTGAAGCTGTAATTGGAGAATTAACCCCTGATATGTAAGTTGAGCAAACTTATATCTGTCTGAAATATTTGTGATCACCATCCATCCATCTTGGGTGTAGCCTCTCGGAGGCTTTTGACTACCCAAGGAGAATCTACTGAAGGCCTTTAATAAAGATTCACTTTACTCTCTTAACCTTGTCTAGTCTTGCTCTAGGCAGCCACTCCAAGGCATCACCTGTGGTGTCACAATAATCTCCATGATCCCATAAGGCCCTGCAGTGTCAAAAAAGAGCATTGATTCCATGAGATCCCACAGTGTCACAATAGACCATTCGTTTCACTGAGCCTCACAGTGTCACTATGGTCCCCTCTGCTCAACAATGGCCCTTTAGTTTCACAAGACCTCAAAGGGCAAAAATGTCCTCCATGGTTTCATTAGGTCCTGCTTTGTCACAATGCAGCT
The DNA here is from genome assembly GCF_029582105.1 of Oenanthe melanoleuca. Classification (NCBI taxonomy): domain Eukaryota; kingdom Metazoa; phylum Chordata; class Aves; order Passeriformes; family Muscicapidae; genus Oenanthe; species Oenanthe melanoleuca. The sequence continues at coordinate 22,019 of NW_026612986.1, read as the reverse complement.
TTGATTCCATGGTGCCCCATAGTGTCACAATGGTATCCTTGGTTCCACAGTGTCAGAACAGACCCTTCATCCCATGCAGGTCCACACTGTTCACATAATTGCCTGTGATTCCATGAGGCCCTGCCATGCTGTAATGGCCCCTTGATTCCAGTGGGTCCCAAAGTATCAGAATAATCTCCATTGTTCCATGAGGCCCCTCAATGTCACTTTGCTCCTCTTGGTTCCACAGGGCCCCACAGTGAACAATGAACTCTTGGCTCCATAATTTTCCTCGGTCACAATGGTCTCCTTGGATCCACAGTGTCACAATGGCCTATTGGCTCCATGTGGCCTCGCTGTGTCACAATGGCTCATGGTTCCATGAGGCCACACGGTTTAACAACAGACCCTTAGTTCCATGAGGCCTTGCTGTGCCACAATGCACTTCTGATTCCTTGGGCTTTCGTACTGCCAACAACACTCTTCTTGGTTCTGCAGTGTCACCATGAGGTTCCATGAGGTTCCATAGTATAACGTTGTCACTTTTTTTTCCGTGAGGTTCCACAGTGTCAAAATGGGCCCATGGCTCCAGGATGCCTTGCTGTGTCAGACTGGCCCCTTGGATCCAATTGGTTTCTCAGTGTCATAATGGTCTCCTTGGATCCACAGGGTCACAGTGGACCATTGGTTCCATGTGGCCACAATGTGCCAAAACAGGTTTGGGTTTCATGGGGTTCCGCTGTGTCTCAATGGACTATTTCTTCCATGAGTTTCCACAGTGTCACAGTTCACTTCTTGGTTCTGTGAGGCCCCACTGTCGCCAAAGCTCCAAAATACCAGGAAAAGACTCCTTAACATTAATTTGCTATTCAAGAGGCCAGAGGTCTAGTGAGGGATAACTCCTAACCTTACATGGTCATGTGATTCTACTAGTGTGGTGATTATATACAGATAGTAAATGTGGATTACAATTTACACATATCCATAAAACCCACTCCAAGTTCCCAGTTTCAGCCCTTGCTCTTTCTATCAGTGCACCCTTAAGCCAGATGACTTCTTCTCTTCCAATCATCCATGCTGGGAAAGCAGCCCCTGCATACCTTGTTTCTTTGCTAAAGGTTGACAGGCACAGTAAAACTTAAATGAACCCTTTTATAATCAAGGCCAAGGCTTTGTGTGGGCAGGCAGAGGCAGGCAGGACGCAGAGCTGTCAGCAAAGGAAGGGGCCAGCGAGGTGGGGCAGCCGGGGGATGACGACAGCCTGCAGGGACAGAGGCGCAGGGCATGGACACCGTAGGACAGCCTGGGCTGCAGAGGGCACAGGGATGGGCAGCAGCTGAAAGGCCCTGCCAGAGCCAACTGCTGCAGCACTTGGGCCATGGCTGCTGGCCCTGGGCCTGAGGCCAGCAGGGGACAAGTGAGCCTTGCTGTGCTGGGGCCTCATTGCCTCCTTGTCCCTGCTCAGCAGCCTGGCAGGGGCCGCCCCATGGTCCTGCCCTTGGCATTGCACATCCCCAGAGCCCAGTGCCCCGGGAAGAGCCCTGAGCAATGAGGGAGGGACAGGATCTGCCTTGCCAGGGGCTGGGGCTCAGGCCTTGGCCCTTTGCATTCCTGAAACACATCCAGGTTTGCTCAGCATCACTGACACCTTTCCTTTGTTTGTCCCCGCTTGCCATCACTGCCACCAGTGTTCTGCTCTAACTGGAACCTGGGGACACTTTTTTAGTTGTGTGCCTCAGTGGAATCCATTAAAAGTTCAAGAAACTTTGGAATTTCAATTTAACTTTGAGTTCTTGAGAAGTTTTTTGAGCATAATGTGAGGGACAGAGTCTGATGTAAACAGCACCAAAGCCCTGAGAGGGTCATTAAAGTCCTGGTGCTGTGTCTGTGCTGCTGAGCTGGGCTGGGCTCCTTGCACAGAGCAACATTCTTGTAACCAAGTAGAGCTTCAAAAGCACATTTCTCTTGATGAGCAACTCTTCTCCCAGCCCAGAAGGGCTGGGGCTCTGCCTGCAGCCACCACAGGCACAGTACAGAGGCACAGAGAGCTTCACTCAGACGGAACTGGGAAGATGCTCAGAAGTGACTGGGGCAGAATCACTCCCAGGCCTTGACAAAGGAATCCTCTGGCTGCAGGACAAGGCAGCTGCAGCTCCTGCAGCTTCTGCAGTGATCTCCTAATGCTGGATCATCCCAATAACTTCAGACTCTGTGAGTACATTTTCTGGTTCTTTCTCGTGTGGAGAAACCAGGGTGCCAAGGGCTGTCCTGCAGAGCAGGGTCCTGCAGCCCAGGGTGCTGTGCTGGGGAAGGGACTTTCTCAGCCAGCCCTGGGAGCTGCTCATAGCACTAGGGACAAGGTTTGGGTGGAATGAGAGAGCTGATAAGAGTGGGAAGTGTTCTCCTTGTGTGGTGAGGATGCTGCATTGTTTATCTCTCAGTTCAGGTTGGGAAAAATAAAAAAAAATGAGACAGTAAAAGAAATCAGCACAGGGTCCACTACAGGCAATATCAGTGTTGCTTTTCAAGCCTCTTCAGGATTGAACTGATGTTGCCATCACAACCTGCAGAGGCAGAGCTGATCCTGGCCAGTGCCCTGTGCTAGGAGGGGTCTGCAGGGCAGAGCTGAGACCCCAGGGCTGGGCTTGTCTCTGGCAGCACTGGCAGGATCTAGCCCTGGGCACAAGGAAGCAGCTGCTGGCAGGGACAGCTCCAGGCAGCAGAGCCCTGGGAAGGCAGTGGGGGGAAAGTGTCACCAAGCTGGGCTGGGATATTTAAAGTCCTCTCCAAACCGAACTATTCCATTATTAACATCTTTACAGATCCACAAGCCAAGACACAGCAAATGTCCAACAGCAGCTCCATCAGTCACTTCCTCCTGCTGCCATTGGCAGACACGCGGCAGCTGCAGCTCCTGCACTTCTGCCTCTTCCTGGGCATCTCCCTGGCTGCCCTCCTGGGCAACGGCCTCATCATCAGCGCCGTAGCCTGCGGCCACCACCTGCACACCCCCATGTTCTTCTTCCTGCTCAACCTGGCCCTCAGCGACCTGGGCTGCATCTGCACCACTGTGCCCAAGGCCATGCACAATTCCCTCTGGGACACCAGGAACATCTCCTACTCAGGATGTGCTGCACAGGTCTTTTTCTTTCTGTTCTTCATCTCAGTAGAGTTATTCCTCCTGACCATCATGTGCTATGACCGCTACATGTCCATCTGCAAACCCCTGCACTACGGGACCCTCCTGGGCAGCAGAGCTTGTGCCCACATGGCAGCAGCTGCCTGGGCCAGTGGCTTTCTCAATGCTCTGCTGCACACAGCCAATACATTTTCCCTGCCCCTGTGCCATGGCAATGCCCTGGGCCAGTTCTTCTGTGAAATCCCACAAATTCTTAAACTCTCCTGCTCCCACATCTACCTCAGGGAACTTGGGCTCATGGCAGTTAGTGCTTGTTTAGCACTTGGGTATTTCGTTTTCATGGTATTCTCCTATGTGCAGATCTTCAGGGCTGTGCTGAGGATCCCCTCTGAGCAGGGACGGCACAAAGCCTTTTCCACCTGCCTCCCTCACCTGGCTGTGGTCTCTGTGTTCCTCATCACTGCAGTCTTTTCCTACCTGAAGCCCCCCTCCATCTCCTCCCCATCCCTGGATCTGACAATGTCAGTTCTGTACTCAGTGGTGCCTCCAGCCCTGAACCCCCTCATCTACAGCCTCAGAAACAAAGAGCTCAAGGCTGCAGTGTGGAGAATGATGACTGGATGCTTTCAGGAACATTAAACTACTGGCCAATTTCTGCAAACAACTTTTTTAAAAAGTCATCTTTAGTACTTCTTGATTATTTTTTTTTCCTTTTTTTTTTTTTTGTTTGTTTGTTTGATTGCTTTTTTTTTTTTTTTTTAATTTTTTTAATATTGTTCCACAAATAAATGTCTTTTTTTTTTGCAATTCTTCATTTTGCTTCTCTCCACCTTCCCAATGGCCACAGGCTGTGTCAATGAAGGGGTGCATTCTGGGTGGCTTTAAACATACGAAAGGATCTTCCTCCCAGCAAAGTTTGCCCCAGAGATGCCCCTTTTGTTCCCTTCTATGGAGCTGCAGCAGCAATGTCTGTGTGCAGAGCTGGGGCAGATCAGTGCTGGCACAGCAGCTGTGCCCAGCAGCAGCAGCAGCAGCACTTGGTGTTGCCAGTGCTGCTCCCGTGCCACTGCCCCGCTGCTCTCCTGCCCCTCGTGTTGCTGCAGGGCCTGAGTGCTCTCGGGGCCGGGCACAGCCCTGGGGGTGGCAGTGCCGGGGCTGCAGCAGGGACCGGCCATGGGCACTGCTGGGGCAGCGCTGACGCCTCAGGCCAGGGCCTGGGGGCTCCAGGCTCCTTGGCCAGGCTCTCTCCACAACACTTGGCCAGGCCAGTGCTGAGCAGAGAAAACCCCCGTGAGCAGCCCCAGGCTGGCCGTGGGCAGGTTGGGGGCAAACAGCATGGCTGGTGCTCTGCAAGGGCCCTGCAAGGGGGAGACCCTGGCAAGGAGCAGCAGAGCAGGGGCTGATCCATCCCCACTGCGCTGGACAGCCCAGGGCAGCGTCCCAGAGCGTCCTCATGCACCTGCCAACAACATCCCCCCTCTGCAGCCCTGGCCTCTCCCCCAGCTCACACAGGTGCCGCATCCTTGCAGGCACAGACACGGCAGCACTGGCTCAGGAGCCCCTGTTTGCACTGCACAGAGCAGGCGTCAGCACCCCCATGGTGCTGCTGTGGGGAGACGGAGCTGAGTGAGCACAAATGCCATCAGCCCCTGGGGCCAGCAAGGGCTGGGGATGGGAGGGAAACCACTCAGGTTTGTCGTGGCCTCTGCAGTCAGCCAGACAGTTTGCTCCCTGTGAGGAACAGCTGTGAGTTTCCTGTCCCACTGGAGATGTTTTTACTCAGAGCCAGGGCTACCTGGCAGCCACCCCCAAACTGCCCCAGGCATTTCCTTTGCTGCACCTTTGCTTTCTTTACTCTTTCCTGCTTCAGATTTCTTCCTCTTGGTCATACCCTTCTTCCCTCTGCAAAAAGCCCGTTACTGGTATCCCTTTCCTCCCTGGCACACTCCCCATTGCAGTTCCTGAGTTGGCACCATGGGAATGTCCCTTGGGGAGCAGGATCATCCTACAAGTGCTTCAGGAATTGTCTGCAGGCTCCTGCAGTGCCTCGTGCTGCTCCCTTGCCAGAGGCACCCCAGGCCAGGGGGGCACATCTGGGCTGGTGTGTCTGGGTGTGGGGGTCCCTGTTCTGGGCAGTGAGGAGGGGCTGGAGAGGCTCTGCAGGACTGACAGGATGAGCTTTGGGGCCTGTGTGGAGAAGCTGAGGGACCTGGGCTGCTGGACCTTGTGAAGAGGGAGCCCAGGGCTCATCCTGCAACAGTTCCAGACATAGTTTCAGAGAATCACAGAATCAGCATGGCTGGAAAGGATTTGGAGATCATGAATTCCAACCTGTGTCTTGATACTGCCTTGTCTTCCTGCGCCTCCTCTTCTCCATGATAAATATCCCCAGCTCCCTCAGCCAATCCTCACAGGACTTCTGTTTAAGACCTCTTACCAGCCTTGTTGCCCTTCTCTGGGCATGCTCCAGCCCCTCCATGTCCTTCATAAATTAGGTTCCCCATACCTGGACACAGCACTCGAGGCAGCTGCCCAATCAGTGCTGAGCACAGGGGAAGAATCACTGCCCTGCTCCTGCTGGCCACACCATTCCTGATCCAGGCCAGGTGCCATTGGCCTTCCTGGTGACCTGGGCACACGGCTGGCTCATGTCCAGACTGCTGTCCATCAGTGCCTGAGGTCCCTTTCTGCCTGGCTGCTGTCCAGCCACTCTGTCTCCAGCCTGAAGCACTGCACGTGCTTTTCTGGCCAAAGTGCAGGACCCAGCACTTGGTCTTGTTAAACCTCACCTTATTGGATTTGGGCCCTGGATCCAGCCTGTCCAGGTCCCTCTGCAGAGCCTCCCTACCCACCTGCAGATAAACACTCCCAGCCGACTTGGTGGCACCAGGGTTCCATGAGGTCCTAGAGTGTCACAATGGTCTCCTTGATTGCATTAGGCTTCCCAGTGTCACAATGTCACTTTGGCTACATGGGATCCCTTGGTGTCACAAAGTCTATTGAATCCCCGGACCCCACAGTGTCACAATGACCTCTTGGTCCCAAGGGGCACGACCCTGTCAAACATGTTTCTTTCATTCCAGGAGTCCCTGAGGAGCAACACTGGCCCCTTGGTTCCATGGGGCCCTGAAGTGTCACAATGGCCCCATCATCACACAAGGTCCTGCTCTGTCACAACGCTCTGCATGGTCCCACGAGGTCACAGTGGCCTCTTGGTTCCATGAGGCCTCCGAGTGCCACCATGAATTCCTTGGGGCTGCAGTGTCACAATGGAGCCCTGGTTACACAAGATCCTGCAGTGTCACAAGGGACCCTTGGTTCCATGGGGAACCATAGTGTCACAATTGTTCCCTTAGTTCCAAGAGTCCTTGCAGTGGAACAATGGCCCCTTGATTCCATTGGCCCCAGGCTCTCACAAGGCTCTCCTTGGTTCCACAGTGGCACAATGGCCCCTTGGTTCCACAGGGCCCTGCAGTGTCACAGTGGCCTCTGTGGTTCCACGAGGACCCAGACTGTCACCATGGACTCCTTGCTTCCATGTAGCCCCACAGTGTCTCAGTGGCCCCTTGGCTCTGTGGTGCCATGTCGTACACAGTGTCACCATGGTCCTCTCAGTTCCACGAGGCCCTGCAGTGTCACAATGGCCCCTTGCTTCCCCAGGGCCCTGCAGTGTCACAGTCATCACAGAATCACCCAGGCTGGAAAAGAACTTTGAGAGCATCAAGTGAAACCTGTGACCTAACACCACCTTGTCACTCAGACCATGGCATGAAACATTTCCAGGGATGGTGACTCACCCAACTCTCTGGGCAGCCCATTCCAATGCCCAATCATCCTCTTTGTGAATATTATTTCCTAATGTCCAGCCTAAATATCCCCTAGTAGCTTAGGGCTGCGTCCTCTTGTCCTGACATTATTCCCTGGCTGCACCCTCCTGTCAGAGAGTTGTAGACAGTGATGAGGACATTGCTGATATCAGTCTCTAAATAGGAAAAGACCACAAGAAAAAAGAGCTCTCTCTTCATTGTTTTCATTATAGTAAATTCACTTTGAATGCAATTCTGAAATCTATCTAATAAAACACAAAAGAATTGAAATCCTAAAATATTACCACAGGCTTTTCTTGTTCAGATATTTTGAACAAACGTTTATCATTCTTTGTGACTGAATTTCTCAAGTGAAGAGCTCAAGAAAGAAGAGAACTCTGAAGTAGCAAAATTTATCAGCAACCTCCAAGTGGCTGAGGATCCATGTTCATCAGAGAAGGAATGAACAGAAATGGGCACAGCTTTGTGGCTGCCCCAGCTCTGGGACGGGCCCTGGGCCTGGAGCAGGAGCAGCTCTGCAGGGCCCCAAGGCCGGGGCTGTTGTGCTGGCCTGGGCAGATGGGATGGCAGCAGGGGCTGCAGAGCTCTCAGGAGCTCAGGGAGAGGGGAGCAGGGCACACAGGGAGCCTCCTTTTGTCTCGGCCAAGCACCTTGCTCATGGCTGGGGCTGAGTCCTGTCTGAGCTGCAGCTGCTGCTGTGCCCTTGCCAGGGGCTGAGGCCGTGGGGCCACTGCCCAGAGCCCCCTGCCCTGAGCAGAGCTGTGGGGCCAGAGCCGGCTGGGCTGTGCTGGGGAGAGGCCCTTGGTGCTGCACAGAGCTCAGCCCTTGCCAGCCCTGGCTGCTGGGCCCAGGTTTGCCCTGAGCTGAGTTTGGCTGTGGCCCAGCTCCATCCTCCTGCGGGGCTCAGGGCCTGTTCCCGGCCATGGCCAGCCCTGCCCGGCCTCTCTGCTGGCCCAGAGCCCGGGGCAGGGCTGTCAGTGCAGCCCCACAGGTGCCACGGGCTGTGCATGAGCTGGTAGAGGCTGCCCAGCAGGGAGGCCATGGGGCACAGAGCCCCAGGGCTGCTGTGGGCACCACGGCTGCACCTCCAGCTCCAGAGAAGATGTGACCGATGTTAGCTGGGACAAACAATTCCTGCAGGATTCTTCATTGTGTTTGCCTTTACAGGTGACCTGCATCCATATGTAGAAGAGGTGTTTTGTGGCAGATAACATTGTGGATGATAAGAATAATATTATTTAGCTTAAAAAATCTATTTCATGTGTAATACACACTGAGGGAAAAATACACATATGATCAGAAGAACATCTGATTTTTTCAGCTTATGAGAGACTCACTGATGTTCCAATAGTCAAACCACTTCAAATAGCTTTCTCAGGGCTTCCTTGAGATAAACGGTGACCAGAGGACACAGGTAGCCAGAGCTCTCCATCCTGTCTAGGCAGGTTTTTTCTGGGATAGCTCTTGCATTTGGGGAAGTTTTCAGGAGGAGTATTAATTTTGGCTGTGGAAAGACATCCTCTGGTTCTTTTCCAGAGGATGGAAATCACAGGGCCCCAGTGCTCCAGGGGCTGATGAGCAGCAATTCTAGACATGTCAGGATCAGGTGGATCTGTCAGGTGGCTCCTGGGAAGCAAAACCAGCAAGATCACTTCCATTTCCCCAGGGTTCCATAAGTGTCACAATGTTCTCCTTGCTTCTGCAGTGTCACAATGGCCCCTTGCTTCCATGAGGCCCTGCAGGGTCACAATGGCCCTTTCGTTCCACGGGGCCCCACAGTGTCACAATGGTCTCCAGATTCCATGGGACCTTGCAATGCCACAATGGTTTTCATGGATCCACGGTGCCCTGCAGGGTCACAACGGCCCTTTGGCTGCATCAGGCCCTGTAATGCAGCAATGGCCTCTTGGTTCCACAAAGCCCTGCTGCTTCACACAGGCCCCTTGGGACCCTGCGGCCCAGCAGTGCCACAGTGATGTCCTTGGTTCCACGGGGTCCCCACAATGTCACAATGGTCCCTTAGATCCTTGGTACCTTGCAGTGTCACAATGATCCCTTTGATCCATGGTGCCCTACAGTTTCACAATGGTGCCTTGGTTCCATGGCATCTCCACAGTGTCACCATGGTCTCCGCAGGAGGGAAACCATGGGGCCCCAGTGTTTCAGGGACTGATCAACTGCAGCCACCAGAGGCCAAGGCCAGACAGACCTGTCTGAAATGGAAATTTTGTTGTGTAGCAGCAATATTTGAATGTAGGACTTTTGGAGGTAGAATCCCAATTTTGGCCATGGGCACCTGCAGAAGAAGAATGGTTCTTTTCCATAGCAAGGAAAGCACTGAGCCCAGTGTTTGAAGGCAGGTGAGAGCCAGCCCTAAGGAAGACAATGTGAGGCAGACATGTTGGTAATGGCAGCTTCTGTATAGGATCAATCCCTGGATATTGGGTATTGTTTTAGGGGGAATCCCATTTTGGCAATGGGTGCCTGGATGAGAATCACAGTTCTATTCCTTTTGGAGGAAAGCCCAGAGCCCCAGTGTTTCAGGAGCACATGAGAAGACACCTTCAATATGCCAAGGGCAGTTTGACCAGTCAGGCTAAGTCAACCAGACCTGTCACCTGTTCTCTTGGATCCATGGGGTCCTGCAGTGCCATAGTGGCCCCTTATTTCAGTGGGGCCCTGCAGTGTCATAGGGGTCTCCTGGATGCTGCAGTATCACAATGGATCCTTGGTTCCATGGGGACTCACAATGGCGGAAGAGTCTTCTTGATTCCATGACACCCTGCAGAGCCCCTTGATTCAAGGAGGCCTCAAAGGTTCATCACAACCTCTAGGATTCCATGAGGCCCTGCAATGTTAAAATGGACCTTTGGTTCCATGGGGTCCAGCGCTGTCACATGAATCCTTAGTTTCATGGGGCTCCTTGGATCCACAGTGTCACAATGGCACCTTGGTCACAATGGGCTTCTGCTTCCATGAGTTTTCATACTCTCAGCAACAGCTCTGCAGTGTCACCATGGACCCTTTGTCCCACAAGGTTCTGTAGTATAACACGGTCACCTTGTTTCCGTGAGGTTCTGCAGTGTGGCAATGGACTCCTTGGTTCTGTGAAGTCCTGCAGTGTCACAATGCACCCATGGCTGCAGGAGGTTCCACAGTGTCACCATGGCCTCCTTGGATCTGCAGTACAACAATGGACCATTGGTTCTATGAGGCCTTGCTCTGTCACAATGGACTTTCAGTTCCATGAGGATTCTCAGTGCCACAATGGTCTCCTTGGATCCGCAGTGTCACAATGGACCATGGATTCTATGTGGCCCCACTCTGTCAAAATGGATTTTGGTTCCCTGAGTTCCCACAGTGTCAAAAGGCCCTTTTGTTCCTTGAGGTTTTATAGTGTCACAGCTTACTCCTTGGTTATGTGAGACCCTGGTGTAATCAAATTTCAAAAATATCAGAATAAGACTCCTCAACACAAATGTCATGTTAAAGAGGGCTTCATTTTTTCAAGCTTCAACTCCAATATGGGATATTCCTAACCTTTGGGAACACATGATTCTACAAGTGTGTTTCTTATATTCAGTCACAACATGTGTATTAGAGTTTACCCATTTACATAAAACCCACCCCAAGTTCCTATGTTCAGACTTTGTTTTTTCTATCACTGCAGCCTGGAGCCAGATGTCTTCTTCTCTTCCGACTATCTCTGCTGAGAAAGCAGCTCCTGGATGCCTTGTTCCTGTGCTAAAAGTTCACAGGAACAGGAAAAATGGAATGAGCCATTTTGGTATCAAGGCCAAGGCTTTGTGTGGCCAGGCAGAGGCAGGCAGGAGGCAGAGCTGTCAGCAAAGGAAGGGGCCAGCGAGGTGGGGCAGCCGGGGGATGACGACAGCCTGCAGGGACAGAGGCGCAGGGCATGGACACCGTAGGACAGCCTGGGCTGCAGAGGGCACAGGGATGGGCAGCAGCTGAAAGGCCCTGCCAGAGCCAACTGCTGCAGCACTTGGGCCATGGCTGCTGGCCCTGGGCCTGAGGCATTGCCTCCTTGTCCCTGCTCAGCAGCCTGGCAGGGGCCGCCCCATGGTCCTGCCCTTGGCATTGCACATCCCCAGAGCCCAGTGCCCCGGGAAGAGCCCTGATCAATGAGGGAGGGACAGGATCTGCTTTGCCAGGGGCTGGGGCTCTTTGCATTCCTGAAACACATCCAGGTTTGCTGAGCATCAGAGACACTTTTCCCTTGTTTGTCCCCACCTGTCATCCCTGCCACCAGTGTTCTGCTCTAACAGGAACCCAGGGACACGTTTTGAGTCCTATCCCTCAGTGGGAACCATTAAAACTTTGGAGTTTCAGTATCACTTTGAATTCTCAAGAAGTTTTCCTTCAGCTTCCTCTCAGGGACTGATGTCAAGGGACTCAGCACTGTTGGGAAATCCCACTCTACAGAGACAGGGCAACTGGGAGGTGTTTGAAAAGATTTTATTCCATAATCAATCTTGTTGAAGTGTGAAGCATAAGAGATGGAAAACTCAATGCCATTGTATCAGATGTCATGTTATTTCCTGGTTAAAATACCTTAGAAATGGTTTTTAGCCTCTTACCTTTGCCACACATGGTGCTAATACTTCTAACACCAATCACCTCTTATTTTACCCTATGTGGTCTTGCCACAATGCATCTTCCACAGTTCTAGTTCACAAAAATATCTGGTCTTTTTGCAAAGCCATGGTTTGAAAGTTGTTTCTGGTTCTATCCCACTCTCAACAATATCTTCTGTATTCCATAGCTTTTCTAAGTCCGCACATCTTATCTCAGAGTTTGCATACAAATGTACAAGACTATGTGAGCTTTCAGTCAGGCTTTGAGAATCCTTTATAAATCCATTTTCACAAAGATCAACCACAGAATGCTGCAATCATCTCTGCTCTAAAGAGAACAGTAATAAAATCTACCCTTGAAAATAGGAATGGATATTTCTATAGAAATGTCTAAGAAGCTCTTTGACATATTTTACCTTGACTGGAGTTCAAAACCTTCCGAATAAACTGCAGCAGACCAGAGGAAATCAAGGCAGGACCATGATTTGTTAGGAAACCTCTCAAGATTTCAGTCAAACTCCAAAGTTTCTGGTACCTTTCATGGGTCCCAGTGAGGGACATGACTGAGAAAGTGTCCCCAGGTTCCAGTTAGAGCAGGAAATGGGAGGCAGAGATGAAAATGGTGTGGGAAATGCAGGCACAGTGAGCTCTCAGTGCCTTGTGCATACAGGCTCAGAGACAGAGATGGATACAAGGGTCAACCTAAGACCTTGGAGAAAGCTTGGAGATTTAGAGCATTAAAAGTAGACATAAAAGAAGAATGTAAGTTTGTCGTTTAAGTAGAATTTTGTTTTAACCAAGCAGAGATATGTGTTTTGTAAGCAAAGCAGTATGTTAAGTAAGATAGTAAAAGATTTTCAAGTATAGCAATAGAACCTGTTATAAGGTTAGTTAGAAGTTTAAGATGTATCATTACAAGTTTGTGAAGTGTTACATGATTGGTTGAAAAATGCACATGGCAGCAAAGCCGTGGGAAGCAAAGCAATTAATGATTGGTGTAAAAAGACGTTAGCAAAGTTCATAGAAATATGTGATTGGCTAAAAACTAATATAAGGCATTGTAACTAAGAATTAGATGGCTTCTGGTATTATGGCATTGGATGTAACACCTTTAATGTCTCACCCTTCTATGAGACTGGTGCAATAAAGCAATAAACTGTCTTTTACAATGTCTCTGAGTTGCCCATCTTTTGTAATAATAATCTTCTAATAGGCATATTTTGGATATCAAATCTGCCAATTGAAATCAATAGGGATTCAAAGATACCAGGTCTACCCCAATAAAGTCAACAGGGATTTAGAGACACCAGATCTACCCTGTTTAAATCTAGGTGGATTGAGGACCACCCAGCCTATCCATTAAATTCAACAGGACTTTTGTGGAACTTTGGTGCTAAAATGGGGCAATTTGGGTAAATATGGGGGAAATGTTGGGCTGAATTTCAGGAATTTCCCTTCCAGGATCATGATGCTGATTCTCTGGAAGTCCTGGATGAATTCCTGGAAGTCAATTCTGAATCCCTGATCCCACACCTGCGGCCTGTGCTGGAGCTGTACCTCCAGGTAAGCCCAAAAATCTCTGTTTTCAGTCCAAATTCTGGGAATTCTGTGGCCAAAATTGAGATTTTTAGCAACAAAATTTTTGGGACACTGGGTTTAGCCATTGAAGTCAATGGGAATTTAGGGACACCAGGTCTAACCATTACAGTCAAAGCAGATTTTGGGACACCAGTTTTGGGGGGCCCTAGGGGTTTTGGGTGATCCAGTTATCCAAGAGGTACCCAGGTGTATCCAGGTGATTTTTGCAGTGATCCAGGATATACTGGGGGCTACCCAGGTATATCCAAGTGATTTTTGGGGATGTCCAGGTGATGTTTGGAGCACCCAAGTGTCCTGACTCTCCTGGATGGGCTGGGAAAAGATAATGGCCACTGTTGCATCCTTTCGGTCAATGTGGACACAGATGACCCTCCGTGGTGGGGGGGCTGTCAGGGGGCACCCCAACATTCAGGGGTACCCCAAAACTCCTGACAAGGGCCCCAGAGGTGGGAGGGAGCCCTGAGTTACTCAGGAGATGATGCAGAGCAGGTACACCCAGGCGCTTTGGTCTGTGTGCTCGGTGGCATTCTGCACCGGCTCCAGCTCAGAGGTGGGCAAAGCGGGCACCCCAAAATCTCAGGGGAGCAGCAGGGTCATCCAAATTGATGCACAGAAAAGCTTTATAACCCACAAAGTAAGTTATAGGTATGTATTTTATTCAGCACTGAGGTGCATGGGGGATAGCTCCTCCAAAAACATTCACACCTTTGGTGACCTGCGCCTCTCTTTTTATTCTCTGCAAACTAGGATTGCACAATGCACCTAATACATATTCATTTCCTAATCCCCCCTGTCCCTGCTTCGTATTAAAATTAGCTCCACGGCACTTTGTGACTGCACACTGCTCCTTGTTGGTTGTTCTGGTGGCTGTCTGGGATGAAGTAAGCAGTCTTCCTCTCAGTTTAAACTTTCAACCTCACCTTCTTTGCATATTAGTCTTAGGTTCCTTTCCAGACCTTGATACCAGTTTTTTCTGGCTCAGGGGTCTAAGGAATCCCCGTTATCTGGAAGGGGCCTCTCTCTTCCATCCTGCTTGCACGTTCTTGGCCCTCTATCTTATCTTGAAGCCTTGCTCTGTCCTCTTCTTGCAAAGACAGTGAATGTTACGTATTCAGAAAATCTTGTCAGTCCCCTTCTAGTTAAAGCATCCTCCTGTATTTTTACCCTTAACTCTTTAATTTTAATTCCCCCTGTTTCAGTTTCACAATGGCTCCTTGGTTCTATGGGCCCCAGAGCTTCATCCTTGACCCTTGGTTCTGTAGGGGTCTGGAGTCATAATGGTCCCCCTGAATCCATGAGGCACCAGAGTGTCACAATGGTCTCTGGTTCCATGAGGCTCCATGGTGTTTCCATGGTGTCTCCATGGTGTCCTTGGATCTGCTGCCATCCTTGTCACAACTGATCCATGGTTCCATGAGGTTCTGCAGTGTCACCATGGTCGCTGTCAGAGGCTGGATGGGATCAATGTCCCAGACACCTCGGGATGAGCTGTCAATCAGTCACACAGGGGGCTGGTGCTGACCCAGGCTCTGATTGCCCGAGCAATCACAAGTCCCACCTGGGGGGAAGGCCCACGAAGGCCCAGGGGCTTAAAAAATCACGGAGCACGGGCTCAGTCCAAGTCCCTGCCTGCTTTTGTGGTCTGTGTCACACCAAAGGCAATGCTCCACACCTAACCCTGGAGCCCCAGCCCATCTCCTAAGTGACCAAATGACCAAAAGTCCTACCTGGGAGAAGGACCCAGGAAGACCAAGGAGAATTTAAGGCAGACCACTAGGCAAGCGCACATCTTGACCCTATCCCCTCTTGGAATTTCTGTCTGAACAGTACTGGAATCCAAGAGTATGCATCTCTGTATCTTTTTTGTCTTTCGCTCTGTGTTTTCTATTTCTTCTCTTTCCGTCCTCTTCCAAATTGTGAGTACCTTGCGAAAGGGGGATTACTAGACAGCACCATCGGCTGCTGAGATCCTGCCTGCTTCCCCCTCTCCCCAGAGTGGCCAGACCGACCTGTGGCATAGCTGGAATGCTGCCCCTGATAAGTTTTTCCAAAAACCCCTGGGCCAAGGGGGAGGGGAAGCCTTCAGCCTGTGGGTGCTGCCTCATAAGTTGATATGGTCCTCAAAAATAGTTATGGGAAAACTGTAAGTCGAGGAAGGGATTTTTACACAATGATCAGATTTACATTCTCCTGAATGGCTGATTCACTGTGACATAGAGGCAGGGAGAAAACTGTTTTCTTGTGGTAAAATCTCCTTAGACTGATGAAAAGTTCTCCTCACCCAAGTAAATTGGTGAAAGGCTATTTATAGAGATGGTAAATTGACTGATCCGTTTCTATGCATTACCACTGTGAAAGAAAAGAAGTTGTAAGAGGAAGAGAAATGTTCTGAAAGTTTTATTGAGACTTTTTTTTTCTTGTAGTTTCTAGTAATAAAGTCTTTTCTTTGTACCCTTTAAAATTTGAGCTGGTTTTGCCTTCCTCCTAATCCCATCTCACAGCAGAAAATGAGTCAATAATTCTAGTGGGTGCACTGGCAATTTGGCCAATGCTAAATCCACGAAAAACTTAAAATGGAACTCTTCTGTCTTGACCTTTTCAGTTCAGGGATTCAGTGAGAAAAACTCAAAAGTATTTGTTCAAAACACCCAAACAAGAAAAGCCCCTGGGAATAATTTAAGTTTTTAATTCTTCTGTGGTTAATTAGACAGATTTCAGTAGTGTATTCAAAGTAAATATTCAATATACTATACTGAAAACAATGCAGGGAGAAGTATTTTGCCCTGATTTCTTTTTGTATTTATTGATTGATACCAGCAATGTCCAATTGATATTGAACCCCTGAAGTCTGAATAGGTATGAAAATCAAGACCCTTCATGGATGAAAATAAACAATAGTTTGTCTCCAACCCCTCCCTCCAGTTCCCTCATCCAACACCTGGAACTACAATGGATTAGGAATGGTGTGGCCAGCAGGACCAGGGCAGTGATTCTTCCCCTTTGCTCAGCACTGCTTGGACCTCGAGTGCTGTGTCTAGTTCTGGGCCCCCCACTTTAGGAAGGACATGGAGGGGCTGGAGGGTGTCCAGAGTAGGGCAAAAAGGCTGGTGAGGGGTCTGGAACACAAGTCCTGTGAGTAGTGGCTGGGGGATCTGGGGATGTTTATCCTGGAGAAGAGAAGGCTCAGGGGAGATTTCATCACTCTCTACAACTCCCTGACAGGAGGGTGCAGCCAGGGGGAAGTCAGGCTCTTTTTCCAGGGAGCAGTCGCATGAAAAGAGTACACAGCCTTAAGCTACACCAGGGGACAATTAGGCTGGACATTAGGAAATATTCTTCACTGAAATGGTGATTGGGCATTGGGATTGGCTGCCCAGAGAGGTGGGTGAGTCAGCAACCCTGGAAGTGTTTCAGGAAGGACAGTATGTGGCACTGAGTGCCATGGTCTGGCTGACAACGGTGAGTGTTGGATCTCAGGTTTGACTTGATGTTCTCAAAAGTCTTTTTCAGCCTGGGTGATTCTGTGATGATTGTGACACTGCAGGCCCTGAGGAAGCAAGAGGACATTGTGACACTGCAGGGACTCGTGGAACTGAGAGGACCATGAGTGACACTGTGTATGACATGGCACCACAGAGCCAAGGGGCCACTGTGACCCTGCAGGTCCTTGTGGGACCATGCAGAGCATTGTGACAGAGCAGGACCTCGTGTAATGATGGGGCCATTGTGACACTGCAGGGCCCCATGGAAGCAAGCGGCCAGTGCTGCTCCTCAGGGACTCCTGGAATGAAGGAAACATGTTTGATACCATGGTGCCCCTTGGGACCAAGAGGACATTGTGACACTCTGGGACCAAGGAGAGCATTGCTGCACTGTGAGACCTCATGGAACCAAGGATCCATTGTGACACTGCAGGGCCTTGGGGGACAAAGGCACCATTGTGACACTGCAGGGCCCAAGGATCCAAGAGACTTTGTGACACCAAGTGGCCCCATGGAACCAAAGGGACATTGTGACACTGGGAGGTCTCATGGAATCATGGAGATCGTGGCACTCAAGGGCCTCGCAAAACTGTGATGACACCAAGCTGGGTGTGAGTGTGCATCCACTCAAGGGTAGGAGGGGTCTGCACAAGGACCTGGACAGGCTGGATCCAGGGCACAAATCCAACAAGGTGAGATTTAATAAGACCAAGTGCTGGGTCCTGCACTTTGGCCACAACAGCCCCTGCAGTGCTACAGGCTGAGAACAGAGTGGCTGGACAGCGGCCAGGCAGAAAGGGACCTGGGGCACTGATGGACAGCAGGCTGGACATGAGCCAGCAGTGTGCCCAGGTGGCCAACAAGGCCAATGGCACCTGGCCTGGATCAGGAATGGTGTGGCCAGCAGGACCAGGGCAGTGATTCTTCCCCTGTGCTCAGCAAATGTGAGGCCACACCTCGAGTAGCTGTGTCCAGTTCTGGGTCCCCAATTTAAGAAGGACATGGAGGGGCTGCAGCGTGTCCAGAGAAGGGCAACAAGGCTGGTCAGGGGTGTGGAACACAAATTCTGTGAGGAGTGGCTGAAGGAGCTGGGGATGTTTATCCTGGAGAAGAGGAGGCACAGGGAGACAAGGTGATGCCAGGGTACAGGTTGGACTTATATGATCTCCAAGGTCCTTTTCTAGCCTGGATGATTCTGTAATTTTCTCAAACCACCCTTGGAGCAGTTGCAGGATGAGCCCTGGGTCTCTTCTTCAGATGGTCCAGTAGCCCAGGTCCCTCAGCTTCTCCACACAGCCCCAAAGCCCATCCTGTCAGTCCTGCAGAGCCTCTCCAGCCCCTCCTCACTGCCCAGAACAGGGAGCCCCACACTCAGACACACCAGCCCAGATGTGCCCCCCTGGCCTGTGGTGCCTCTGGCAAGGGAGCAGCACGAGGCACTGCAGGAGCCTGCAGACAATTCCTGAAGCACTTGTAGGATGATCCTGCTCCCCAAGGGACATTCCCATGGTGCCAAATCAGGATGGGGAGTGGGGCCAGAGTGGAAAGGGCAAACAGAGATGGGCTGTTTGTAGGGGAGGGAACAGGGGTTAGCAAGAGGAAGAAATCTGGACAAGAGAAGAGAAAAGAAAGCAAAGGTGAAGCATGAAGAAATGCTGAGGGCCATTTGGGGGTGGCTGCCAGGCATCCCTGGCTCTGAGCAACAATGTCTGCATACCAAATTTTCCATAAATGTTCATGTAATTTATTCTTTAGTGCTAATATTTAATTATTAAATGTTTTGTTATATATATTTCTAAATATAATGGGTTTTATTACTTAGTTTTTTATATTTTTATTAAAAAATTCATACATTTCTTTCAGCCAGGGTAATTAATCTTCTTAGGTTCTAAGTAACACAGTTCCCTTTATTTATTAATTAAGTTCTATTGGTTATTTTTTTCTAACTCATTATTATAATTTGCAATATTTGTAGTCCATTTGTCATCTTTTTTATCCTCTTCTTTTTAGGCAGTGCCAAAGGGGCCACTTCAAGGTCCAGGGAGACATTTCTGGGGCACAACTGGGGCAGTTTTGGGCATGGGGATGGAATTTAGGGGGATCTTGAGGGTCTTGAGGGAGCTGGGTGGGCACTTGGATGGGCACTGAAAGATTCTGATGGACAATTCCAGGTGTGGGAGAGCACTTATGCATCCAGGGCGGCACTTGGAGCTCAGGGAGGGGAATCTGGGGCCTTTTGGGTTCCAGGCGGGCACATGGGGGCTCTAACGGGGCTCTCTGGGGCGCGGGGGATGATGGGAGTTGTAGGAGTGCGTATATTACAGTTTAATAGGGCCTTGGAGCATCATGGGAGTTGTAGGCAGTGTTGCATTGGTTGTTTATGCTCGCCACAGAGCATGATGGGAGCTGTAGTCCCGGAAGTGTCTCGGACAGGGCTTCTGGAGGTCCAAGAACGCACCTAGGGGAGACTTTTGCACCCAAGCCACGACTTGAGGTTTTCGGGGGGAACATGTACAGTTCAGGAGCACTTGGGGGAGCTCGGGGAGCTCTAACTGGTCTCCTTAGGGCCCAAGGCACAGCACTCCAATGAGCTCTATAGGGCCACGGGGCATGATGGGAGTTGGAGGCAAAAAGAAAAGATGGCGCTGACACCAGGCACCCGCTCCGAGGCCCCGATCCCTGGCGCTGATTGGCTCTGGGCGGTGACAGGCAGGGTGCTCTGCCAATGGGAGGCGGCAGAGGCGGGAACAGCCCATTCAACCCCTGCAGTCCCTCACAGTACAGCCCAGTTCATCCCCAGTACAGACCAGTACAACCTCAGTTCCCCCTCAGTCCCTCCCAGTACAGTCCAGTTCATCCCTAGTACAGCCAAGTCCCACCCAATACACCTGAGTTTATTCCCAGTCCCTTCCAGCTCCTGCCAGTGTCATCCACTGTAAGCCCCAATGTTCTCCAGAGTTCCCCACAGTGTTCCCAGTGTCCCCATTTGTCCCATTATTTCCCAGTATTATCCCCAGTATGTCGCAGTCCTCCCCAGTTCTTCCAAGGAAACTTGAACTTCTCACGGTTGCCGTGCCACCAAACCCAGCAGTGGGGTCAGTGCAGTGTCCATGGCCACAGCCCCTGGCAGTGCCCAGTGCAGCTTGGGATGATGATCCACCCTCACAGCTGGCCCAGGGCAGCTCTGCAGTGGTTTTGGTGGCACCTTGGGCTGGCACACACCTGAGGAGTGTGTCTGATTGCAGTGGGGAACATTAGGAGTTTTAGATTGCTCCAAAAAGAAAAAGAAAAAGAAAAAAGGAGAAACATCTTTTTTTCCTGAGCATAGCCAGTTCTCCAGGTCCCAGGTGAGTGAGGACAGACAAGATAGGACTGGGGAATGTGGTGCAAGGTTGTCCTGGTTGTCTGACGCTGGCTCAGACACCAAGGCACAGCTTTTCTGAGCAGGCCAGACCTCCTGAGGAGACACCATGGATCAACATCAATCACAGAATGCTGCAATTATCTCTAATCTAAAGAGAACACTAATAAAATATACTCTTTAAAATAGGAATGAGTATTTCTAACGAGCTCTTTGAATTATTTCTCCATAACTGGAGTTGAAAACCATCATAATGAACTGCACTGGACCAGAGGGAAATCAAGGCAGAGCCATGGTTTGTCAGGACTTGCTTGATCCCAATGAGCCCCATGGTGCATTTGGTGCTGCCAAGGAGCTCCAAATAATATTTGGAAATACTGGCTATCTCCCTGCAGCGCTGCCCTTGCAAGTAGCTGCCTCTGTGCCAGGAGCCCAGCCCAGCTCAGAGGCACAGACACAGTACAAGGACTTCAGTGAACCTCTCAGGGGTTGGGGCTGAGTCCCTGAACATCAGTCCCTGAGAGGGAGCTGAAGAAACCTCTCAAGAATCCAAAGTCAGATTCAAAGTCCAAAGCTTCTTCTACTTTTAGTGAGTACCACTGATAAACATGAAGGAGAAGGTTTCCCAAGGGTTGAATTAGAGGAGAAACTGATGAAAATCATGTCAGGTTAGAAAAAATAGGGTAAAGGAAGAAAAGAAACCTCTCAAAAATTCAAAGTCAGATACAAAGTCCAAAGTTTCCTGAAGTTCTAATGGGTCCCACTGAGGGACATCTCTGAGAAGGTGTCCCCAGGTGCAGGTTTCTTGTTTATACGTTAGATTTTTTAAGTATGGGTTTACTGCTTTTATGATATATTTATTAAGTTTGGGCTTATTTTTTTAATGCTACTATTTTGGTGGAGTTTTTTTATTTTTCTGAATGAAGCAGAGAGATGGGACTTCTTAGTTTCTTTAGAAAGTGTGATTTATTTTCTATACAGGCAGAAGGTGAAGCTTGTCTTACAGATGGCCACAGCATGGCTTAGAAGTCACAAGACTTAGGACTACAAGGTCTTTTAAGGATTTATTAACCAATAAAACATTGTCAACAGAGATATTTATGTTTCTAATTCAATACTAAGATATTTCATCCTATTGACTCATACCACAGTGTGAACTTTCTTATCCAATTATATCTTGACAGACAAAACTGAAATTGCTTCTCTCTAAAACTTCTTGTTACCTTTGTAACTACCTTTATTTTAGCTATATTTTAAATTGTAAAGCGAAAACTACCTCTACTCAACCATTTTTGATTCTAAGCTTTGGCTTACAGACCCAATGTTCTGAGAATTCCTTGCATTTTGAATTCCAACACCCAGGTTCCAGTTAGAGCAGGACACTGCAGGCAGTGATTACAGGTGGGGGACAAACATGGGAAAGGTGTCTCTGGTGCTGAGCAAACCTGGATGTGTTTCAGGAATGCAAAGGGCCAAGGCCTGAGCCCCAGCCCCTGGCAAGGCACATCCTGTCCCTCCCTCATTGCTCAGGGCTCTTCCTGGGGCACTGGGCTCTGGGGATGTGCAATGCCAAGGGCAGGACCATGGGGCGGCCCCTGCCAGGCTGCTGAGCAGGGACAAGGAGGCAATGAGGCCCCAGCACAGCAAGGCTCACTTGTCCCCTGCTGGCCTCAGGCCCAGGGCCAGCAGCCATGGCCCAAGTGCTGCAGCAGTTGGCTCTGGCAGGGCCTTTCAGCTGCTGCCCATCCCTGTGCCCTCTGCAGCCCAGGCTGTCCTACGGTGTCCATGCCCTGCGCCTCTGTCCCTGCAGGCTGTCGTCATCCCCCGGCTGCCCCACCTCGCTGGCCCTTCCTTTGCTGACAGCTCTGCGTCCTGCCTGCCTCTGCCTGGCCACACAAAGTTTGGCCTTGATACCAAACTGGTTATTTCAAATTTTAATGTACCTGTGAACTTTAGCACAGGAACAAGGCATGTATCTGGTCCAACTTCCCAGTAGGGATGGCTGGAAGAGAAGAAGTAGACTTCTGGCTCAAGAAT
>NW_026612985.1:0-24925 GCF_029582105.1 Oenanthe melanoleuca | reverse complement strand
TCCATCCAGCCTGGCCTCGTACACTGTCAGGGTGGGGCATGCACCGCTTCTCTGGGCAACCTGTTCCAGGAAAGTCTTTTTTTCTGAATCCCTCATCTAAACCTACTCTCTTTCACCTTGGATCCATTCTCCCTTGTGCTCTCTCTGCCTGCCCTTGTACAAAGTCCCTCTCCAGCTTTCTTGAAGGTTGCCGTCAGGTAGTGGAAGGCCGCAGTTTGGTCAACATGGTGCCAGCTCAGGAACTGAAATGGGGAGTGGGTCTAGAGAGGAAACGGCAAACAGGGATGGGCGTTTTGCAGGGGAGGGTTCAGGGATGGGCAAAAGGAAGAAATATGGACCAGGGAAGAGTAAAGAATGCAAAGGAAATGCTCAGGGCACTTTTGGGTTGGCTATCAGGGAGCCCTGGCTCTGAGCAACTGCATCTGCAGTGGGACAGGAAACTCACAGCTCATGGGAACAAACTTTCTGTCTGATTTCAGGGGCCATGACAAACCTGTTTCCCTTGTGTCTCCCAGCCCTTGCTGGCCCCAGTGGCTGATGGAATTTGTGCTCACATAGGTCCATCTCCCCAGTCCTCTCCAAAGCCCCTCCAGACCCTACCAGTACACCCCAGTCTCTTCCAGTGCACCTTAGTTCATGCCCAGTCCTTTCCAGGTCCCCTCAGTGTCATCCACAGTATGCGCTAGTGTCTCCCAGCAATCCCCACAGTGTTCCCAGTGTCCCTAGTTTGTCCCAGTATCCCTCAATTTCACTCACATTACCCCAAATTTGCCCCAGTATTGCCCAGTATCACTCCCAGTATGTCCCACTATGTCCCAGTGGGTCTCTGTGTACCCCCACAATCCATCCCAGTCCTCCCAGATTCCCACTCAGCATTGCCAGTGTTCCTAGTTTGTCGCAGTCCTGCCAGTGTCAATCCCACTATGTCCCAGTGTCTTCAACAGCATTTCCAGTGTTCCCAGTATGTACCAGTCCTCCCCAGTGTTTCCAAGGAAACTTGAACTCCTCACGGTTGCTGTGGCACCAAACCCAGCAGTGGGGTCAGTGCAGTGTCCATGGCCACAGCCCCTGGCAGTGTCCATAGCAGGTTGGGATGATGATCCACCCTCACAGCTGGCCCAGGGCAGCTCTGCAGTGGTTTTGGTGGCACCTTGGGCTGGCACACACCTGAGCAGTGTGTCTGTTTGCAGTGGGGAACATTAGGACTTTTAGATTGCTCCAAAAAGAAAAAAAATAAAAAAGGAGAAACATCTTTTTTTTCCTGAATGTAGCCAGTTCTCCAGGTCCCAGGTGAGTGAGGACAGACAGGATAGGACTGGGGAATGTGGTGCAAGGTTGTCCTGGTAGTCTGACACTGCCTCAGACCCCAAGGCACAGCTTTTCTGAGCAGGCCAGACCTCCTGAGGAGAGACCATGAATCAACAACAATCACAGAATGCTGCAATCATCTCTAATCTAAAGAGAACACTAATAAAATATACTCTTTAAAATTAGAATGAGTATTTCTAAGGAGCTCTTTGAATTATTTCTCCATAACTGGAGTTGAAATCCATCATAATGAACTGCACTGGACCAGAGGGAAATCAAGGCAGGGCCATGGTTTGTCAGGACTTGCTTGATCCCAATGAGCCCCGTGGTGCATTTGGTGCTGCCAGGGAGCTCCAAATAATATTTTGGAAATACTGGCTGTCTCTCTGCAGCGCTGCCCTTGCAAGTAGCTGCCTCTGTGCCAGGAGCCCAGCCCAGCTCAGCAGCACAGACACAGCAAAAGGACTTCAATGAACCTCTCAGGGGTTTGGGCTGAGTCCCTGAACATCAGTCCCTGAGAGGGAGCTGAAGAAACCTCTCAAGAATTCAAAGTCAGATTCAAACTCCAAAGTTTCTCTTACTTTTAGTGAGTTCCACTGATAAACATGATGGAGAAAGTTTCCCAAGGGTTGAATTAGAGGAGAAACTGATGACAATCATGTCAGGTTAGAAAAAATAGGGTAAAGGAAGAAAAGAAACCTCTCAAAAATTCAAAGTCAGATTCAAAGTCCAAAGTTTCCTGAAGTTCTAATGGGTCCCACTGAGGGACATCACTGAGAAGGTGTCCCCAGGTGCAGTTTTCTTGTTTATACGTTAGATTTTTAAAGTATGGGTTTACTGCTTTTATGATATATTTTTTAAGTTTGGGCTTATTTTTTTAATGCTACTATTTTGGTGGGTTTTTTTTTATTTTTTTGAATGAAGCAGAGAGATGAGACTTCTTAGTTTCTTTAGAAAGTGTGATTTATTCTCTATACAGGCAGAAAGGTGAAGCTTGTCTTACAGATGGCCACAGCATGGCTTAGAAGTCACAAGACTTAGGACTACAAGGTCTTTTAAGGATTTATTAACCAATAAAACATTGTCAACAGAGATATTAAGGTTTCTAATTCAATACAAAGATATTTCATCCTATTGACTCATACCACAGTGTGAACTTTCTTATCCAATTATATCTTGACAGACAAAACTGAAATTACTTCACTCTAAAACTTCTTGTTACCTTTGTAACTACCTTTAGTTTTGCTATATTTTAAATTCTAAAGCGAAAACTACCTCTACTTAACCATGTTTGATTCTAAGCTTTGGCTTACAGACCCAATGTTCTGAGAATTCCTTGCATTTTGAATTCCAACACCAAGGTTTCAGTTAGAGCAGAACACTGCAGGCAGTGATTACAGGTGGGGACAAACAAGGGAAAGGTGTCTCTGATACTGAGCAAACCTGGATGTGTTTCTGGAATGCAAAAGGGCCAAGGCCTGAGCCCCAGCCCCTGGCAAGGCAGATCCTGTCCCTCCCTCATTGCTCAGGGCTCTTCCCAGGCCACTGGGCTCTGGGGATGTGCAATGCCAAGGGCAGGACCATGGGGCGGCCCCTGCCAGGCTGCTGAGCAGGGACAAGGAGGCAATGAGGCCCCAGCACAGCAAGGCTCACTTGTCCCCTACTGGCCTCAGGCCCAGGGCCAGCAGCCATGGCCCAAGTGCTGCAGCAGTTGGCTCTGGCAGGGCCTTTCAGCTGCTGCCCATCCCTGTGCCCTCTGCAGCCCAGGCTGTCCTACGGTGTCCATGCCCTGCGCCTCTGTCCCTGCAGGCTGTCGTCATCCCCTGGCTGCCCCACCTCGCTGGCCCTTCCTTTGCTGACAGCTCTGCGTCCTGCCTGCCTCTGCCTGGCCACACAAAGCTTGGCCTTTATACCAAATGGATTATTTCAATTTGTAATTTGCCTGTGAACGGGAACAAGGTATGTATCCGGTCCAACTTTCCCGGCAGGGATGGCTGGAAGAGAAGAAGAAGACATCTGGCTCAAGAATGCCTTGACAGCAGAAACAAGGACTGAACGTAGGAATTTGGTGTGGGTTTTATAGAAATAGGTAAATTGTAATAAAGAATTTGTGACCAAATACTAGCAACACAGTTATATAATGACATGCCCATGTAAGGTTAAGAGTTATCTCACATTGGACCTGAGGCCTGAAAAAAATTATGCCCCCTTTAGCACCAAACTATTTTTATGGAGTCCTATTATTATATTTTGGAAATTTGTTGACAATGGAGCCTCACAAAACCAATGAATCAACAGTTACGCTACAGAACCTCCAGGAACAAAGGGGCCTTTTGACACTGTGAGAGCTCATGGAACCAAAATCCATTTTGACAGAGCGGGGCTGCATGGAACCTATGGTCTATTGTGACACTGCAGATCCAAGGAAACCACTGTGGCACTGAGAAACGTCATGGAACCAGAAGTACATTGTGACAGAGAAAGGCCTCATGGAACTAAAAGTACATTGTGTCACTGTGGGGCCTCATGGAACCAATGGTCCATTGTTATACTGCAGATCCAAGAAAGCCATGGTGGCACTGTGGAACCTCCTGCACCCATGGGTGCATTGTGACACTGCATAACCTCATGGAACCAAGGTGACCATGTTATACTCCAGAACCTTTTGGAACAAAGGGTCCATGGTGACACTGCAGAACAGTTGCTGAGAGTATGAAAGCTCATGGAACCAGAAGTTCATTGTGACCAAGGGGCCATTGTGACACTGTGGATCCAAGGAGGCAATTGTGACACTGAGGAACGTCATGGAGCCAAGGGTTGATTGTTACACTGTGGGAACTCATGAAACCAAAGGTCCATTGTGACACTGCAGGGCTTCATGAAATAATGGAGACTATTATGAAACAGAATCACAGAATTAACAAGGTTGGAAAAGACCTTTAAGATCATTAAGTCCAACCTATGACCTAACATCACCTCATCAATTTAAGCATGACTCTGAGTGCCATGGCTGTTTTTTAAATACCTTGAGAGGTGGTACCTCCACCCAGTCACTCGTTCAGTGAAGAATTTTTCCTGGTGTCAAATCTATACTACCTCTGGCTCATCTTTAGACTGTGTCCTCTCATTCTGTCAGTGGTTGCCTGGGAGAAGAGACTGATCCCCACTTGACCACAACCTCTGTTCAGGTAGTTGCAGAGAGTCTCACTGGAGACCATTGTGGCCACTGGGGCCATTCTAGCAGGGCAGGGCCTCATGGAATCAAGGGGAGCACAGTGACAGTGTGGGGCTGCATGGGACGAAGGGGCCATTCTGACACTGTGGAACCAAGGAGACCTTTGTTACAGTATAGGATAGCATGGAACCAAGGAGGACATTGTGACACAGCAGAGCCTCATGGAACCAAGGGCACCGGAATGACACTGTGAGCTCCAAAGGACTAAGGGGGCATTCTCACACTGCAGAAACAAGGAGACATTGTGACACTATGGGGCATCATGAAACCACGGGTCCATTGTGACACAGCACAGCCTCATGAAACCCTGGTGGCCACTTTGAGACCTCATGAAACCAAAGGGCCATTGTGGCATTTCAGGGCATTTTGTCACAAGGGGCCAGAGTGCACCATGGGGCTGAATGGAACCAAGGATCCATTGTGACACTGTGGGGTCTCATGGAATCAGTGCTCTGTTTTAACACTGCAGGGCCTTATGGAATCATGGAGACTATTGTGACACTACAGGTGACACCTTGGACAAGCTAACTAGAATGTTAAGAGAATAAAATGGCTGTCAAAAGCCTCCCAGAGGCTGCACCCAAGATGGATGGTGGTGATGAGTTTTTCAGAGAGATATAAGTTTGGTCAATTTACATATAAGGGGTTAATCCTCCAATTACAGCTTCAGGTAATGAAGTCATATTTCCCCAGTTTGTCACAACCCCCAGTTCACTTTTTTTTTATACGCTTCAGAGTCTGAGGCTGTAGGGTATCCTTGAGTTTCAAAAGAATTGTTTTGTCTGACCAAAATGTAAAGACAATTAATTATCATTTTATATGGAGTTTCGAGTTATGCCCAAATGCAGTAGAGGATTTAAAAATTATAAAGGCTAATATTTAAAGGCTTTACAGGCCTCATTGAACCAAGGGGCCACAGTGACACTTTGCAGCCCCATGGAGCCAAGGAGTCCTTGAAAGCCTACAAGGCCTCATGGAAGCAAGGAACCATGGTGACACTGTGGGGTCTTGTCGGGCCAAGGGGTGATTGTGTCACTGTGTGGCACCATCGAACCAAGGAGTCCATTGTGACACTACAGAGCCCCATGGAACTAAGGATTCATGTGACAGCACTGGACCCCATGGAACCAAAGGTCCATTGTGACATTGCAGGGCCTCATGGAATCCTAGAGGATCTGATGAAACTTTGAGGCCTCCTTGAATCAAGGGGCTCTGCAGGGTGTCATGGAATCAAGAAGACTCTTCTGTCATTGTGAGTCCCCATGGAACCAAGGATCCATTGTGATACTGCGGCACCCAGGAGACCCCTACAACACTGCAGGGCCCCACTGAAATAAGGGGCCACTATGGCACTGCAGGGCCCCATGAATCCAAGGGAACAGGTGACAGGTCTGGTTGGCTTGGCCTGACTGGTCAAACTGCCCTTGGCATGTCGAAGGTCTCTTGTGCTCCTGAAACACTGGGGCTCTGGGATTTCCTCCAAAAGGAATAGAACTGTTCTTCTCATCCAGGCACCCATTGCCAAAATGGGATTCCCCCTAAAACAATACCAATATCCAGGGATTGATCTTATACAAAAGCTGCCATTACCAACACGTCTGCCTCACCTTGTCTTCCTGAGGGCCGGCTCTCACCTGCCTTCAAACACTGGGGCTCAGAGCTTTCCTTGCTATGGAAAAGAACCATTCTTCTTCTCCAGGTGCCCATGGCCAAAATTGGGATTCCACCTTCAAAAATCCTAGATTCAAATATTGCTCCTACACAAAATTTCCATTTCAGACAGGTCTGGCTGGCCTTGGCCTCTGGTGGCTGCAGTTGATCAGTCTCTGAAACACTGGGGCTCCATGTTTTCCTTCCTGTGGAGACCGTGGTGACACTGTGGGGCCCTCTGAAATGAAGGGGTCATTGTGACACTGTGGGACCCCCATGGAACCATGGAGACCATTGGGGCACTGTGGGGCATCATGGAACCAAAGGCACATGGAATGGGTCTGGATGGTTTGGCCTCCTCCAGGACACATGGCAGGTCTGGCTGGCACTGGCATGTTGAGGGCTGACTCTCATCACCCACTGGAGCACTGGGGCTCTGTGCTTTCCTTTCTATGGAAAGACCATCCCTTTTTCCTGCTGTCTAAGGCTGAAATTGCTATTCCCCAGAAAAAGTTCCATATATGCAAGGCTTCTTCCAGCCAGAAGCTGCAGATAGACAGCTCTGGCTGCCTTGGCCATTTCAGGCTGTCACTCATCTACCACCAAACACTGTGGCTCTGTGCTTTCCTTCAAGTGGAAAAGAACCGCCCTTCTTACAGAAGTGTTGATGGCCAAAACTGTGATTTCAACATCTAAAATTGCATCTATCCAAGGTTTGCACCAAGACAAAAGTATCCAAGGCACACAGGTCTGGCTGTCCTGTCCTCTGGTGATTTTCTTAGATTATGAGAAGAATGCTTTAATTTGGAAAAATGTTTGAGAGGGTCCAGAAATCATCCAAAGTGGAGTTTGGAGGCTGCAAGAACATGACCACTGTATAAGGACAAAGAATCTCTGTGCTCAGTTGAGTGGAGACTGATGACAGCAGAGGAGAGGCCAAACTGGACATGAAGAGAAAGGAATTTCTCTCCCAGGGTAGGGATGGGGTGCAGCACATCCTCCAGAGAGAGTCTGGAGCAGCCCAAGTCTTTGTGTGGCCAGGCAGAGGCAGGCAGGACGCAGAGCTGTCAGCAAAGGAAGGGCCAGCGAGGTGGGGCAGCCGGGGGATGACGACAGCCTGCAGGGACAGAGGCGCAGGGCATGGACACCGTAGGACAGCCTGGGCTGCAGAGGGCACAGGGATGGGCAGCAGCTGAAAGGCCCTGCCAGAGCCAACTGCTGCAGCACTTGGCCATGGCTGCTGGCCCTGGGCCTGAGGCCAGCAGGGGACAAGTGAGCCTTGCTGTGCTGGGGCCTCATTGCCTCCTTGTCCCTGCTCAGCAGCCTGGCAGGGGCTGCCCCATGGTCCTACCCTGGGCATTCCTGAAAAACATCCCGGTCTTCTCAGCATCAGACACACCTTTCCCTTTTTTTTTCCCACTTGTCATGAGTGCCTCCAGTGTTCTGCTCTAACTGGAACCTGGGGACTCTTTTTGAGTCCTGTCCCTCAGTGGGAGCCATTAAAACTTCAAGAACCTGTGGAGTTTGAATATGACTTTGTTTTCTTGAGAAGTTTTCCTTCAGCTTCCTCTCAGGGACTGATGTCCAGGGACTCAACACTGTTGGAAAATGCCAACTCTATAGAGATGTGGCAACTGAGAGGCATTTAAAAGATTTTATTTCATTATCAATCTTGTTGAAGGGTGAAACATAAGAGATGTAAAACTCAATGCCATTCTATCAGAAGCCAACTTATTTTCTGGTTACAATATCTTATAAATAGTAACTTTTGCCCCACAGTGCTGCTAATACTTGTAACATCAATCACCTGTTATTTTAACCCACATTGTCTTGCCACAATGCATCTTTCACAGTTCTGATTCTCCAGAATATCAGGTCTTTTTGCAAGGCCATGGTTTGGAACTTATTTCTAGTCCAATCTCCCTCTCAACAATGTCTTCTCTATTCCATTCTTTCTAAGCACATCTTATCTCAGAGTTTGCATACACATCTACAAGTGTAGACGTTTGAGCTTTCAGTCACGCTTTGAGAATCCTTTACAACTCCATTTCTCAAAAATATCAATCACAGAATGCTGCAATCACCTCTGCTCTAAAGAGAAGAGTAGTAAAATACACCCTTTAAAATAGCAATGGATATTTCTAAGAGGCTCTTCAACTTATTTCTCCATAACTGAAGTTGAAAATCTTCCAAACTGCACTAGACCAAGAGGAAATCAAGACAGGACTGTGGTTTGCTAGGAAACCTCTCAAGAATTCAGTCACAATCAAACTCCAAAGTTTCTGATGCCATTCATGGGTCCCACTGAAGGACACGACTGAGAAAGTGTCCCCAGGATCCAGTTAGAGCAGGAAATGGGAGGCAGAGATGACAATGGTGTGGGAAATGCAGGCATGGAGAGCTCTCAGTGCCTTGTGCATACAGGCTCAGAGACAGAGATGGATCCAAAGCTTGATCTAAGACCTTGGAGAAGGCTTGGAGACTTAGAGCATTAAAAGTAAAATAGACATGAAACAAGAGTATAAATTTTTATTTATGTAGAAATGTGTTTTGAGTAAACAGAAACATGTATTATGAAAGCAAAGCAATATGTTAATTAAGATAAAGATTTAGAAGTTTAGCAATAGAAGCTGTTATAAAGTTAGTTAGAAGCTTAAGATGTATCAATATGGATTTTTGAAGTGTTATATGATTGTTTGTAAAATGACACATTGCAGCAAAGCCATGAGGAGCAAAGCAATTAATGAGAGGTGTAAAGAGACACTAGCGAAGTTCATAGAAGTGTTTGATTGGCTAAAAAACTAACATAAGGCGTTGTAACTAAGAATGAGGTGGCTTCTGATATTATGGCATTGGATGTAACACCTTTAATGTCTCACCCTTCTAAGAGACTGATGCAGTAAAGCAATAAACCATCTTTTACAATGTCTCTCAATTGTCCTGTCTCTTGTAATATTAATCTCTCAATAGGGATTTTTTTGACATCAGGTTTACTCCATTGAATTCAATAGGCATGTAGGGACACCAAGTGTACTGCATTAAAGTCAGTGGGGATTTTGGCACATCACATTTACACTATTGAAATCAATAAGGATTTAGGGTAAACAGGTCTTCCAATAAAATCAAATGGGATTGTGCAGAAAGTTGGGGCTAAAATCAGAAAATATGGGTAAATTTGAAGAAAATGTTTGGCTGAATTCTGGGAATTTCTACTCCAGGATCCAGGTGCTGATTCTCTGGAAGTCTTGGATGAATTCCTGGAAGCCAACCCCGAATCCCTGATCCCATACCTGTGGCCCGTGCTGGATCTGTGTCTCTAGATAAGCCCAAAACTCTCTGTTTTCAGCCCAAAATCTTGGAGTTTCAAGCCCAAAAGCAGGATTTTTAGCACCAAAAACGTTGGGACATAGGGCCTACCCTTTGAATTCAAAGGTGATTGAGGGACACCAGGCTACCCTACTGAAGTCATTTGGAGTTTGAGGAACACGGGAGTTACCCAATAGAAGTCAATGTGGATTTAGTGACACCAGGTCTACCCCTTAATAGGGCTTGTTCAGGAAGGGTTACTGGTTAAACTGGGAGCATTGTGAGCAGCAAGGGGGGGCACTGGGGTTACTGGGAACACTGGGGCATATATGGGAGCACTGGGAAATAAATGGGGATAAACAGGTCTCCAGGTCTGCCCTACTGAAGTCAATAAGAATTTAGAGACACCATGTCTACCCATTACAGGCAATGGGGATTTAAGGACACTAGGTTTATCCTGTGAAAGCAATGAGGATTCTGGGGACATCAGTTTGGGAGGGCTCCAGGGGTTTCAGGTGATCCACAAGTTCAAGGGGTACCCAGGTTATCCAGGTGATTTTTGGGGGTGTCCAGGTGTTCTGTCGCTTGGGGGTTCTCCCCTGGTGACAACTTCACTGGCTTAGCTGGGTGGCAGCGTGGCTGGATTAATAAAAGGACGAGTGTGATGGTTTGCCAGGATATCCTTTAATCCATGTGAAGCAGTGTCCAAAAGCAATGTAATCCAAAGATAGGCAGGAACCAAAGACCAGGGTCAGGGGATCGGGTTCACAATCCATAGGGAATACCTGAGGGCAAAGGTCCAATTCTGGAGTACTTGACCTTTTATGGCAAAAGCTCTCAGATCAGCGAAAATTAGGGCTAGGAAGAGAAGTCACTTTGGAATGTGCTAATTAATATCTTCACAGTGCCTAATTTGCCAGGGTCTTAGGTTTATGTCTCTAATTTCAGTTGATTTAATTACCACAGTGGCCCGTGGAGATGGTCAGTAGTGAGTGGTCACTGTGTGTAGTCATTTGGGGTGGTCAGTGGGTTTGGTCAGTTTGAGTGGTCAGTGGTTTGTGATCAGTTTGCATGGTCAGTGGAGTGTGGTCAAAGGGGTGTGATCACTGGTTGTGGGCAATGGGTGTGGGGAGTGGGGTGTGCTCAGTGGGTGTGCTCAGTGGGCTGCGGTTATTGGGGTAAGGTCAGCAGAGGGGGTTTGTGAGTGTGGTCAGCAAGTGTGGTCACTGGCTGCAGTCAGTGGGAGTGGTCAGTTGGGTGGGGGTTGTCTGTTGGGTGCTCAGTGGGTGTGAGCAGTGTAGAGTGGTCATTAGGGGTGGTCAGTGGGTGTGAACAGTGGGTATGGTGGGTGGATGTGGTCAGTTGAGTGGCCATTGGGGGTGGTAATTGGGTGTAGTCAGTGGGTGTGGTCAGCGAGTTTGGTCAGTGAGGGGTGGTAACTTGGTATAGTTCTTTTGGGCAGTGGGGGTGGTCAGTGGGTGTATGGTCACTTGGGGTTATGGTCAGGGGGTATGGTCATTTGGGTGGTCATTACCTTGTGGTGAGTGGAGTGACCATTGCATGTGGTCAATGGGGTGGTCAGTAGGTGTGATCAGTGGTTGGGGCCAGTGGGCAGTGGTCCTTGCAGAGGTCAGTGGAGTGTGGTTAGTGGGTGTAGTCAGTGGGCTGTGGTCAGTTGAGGTCAGTGGGGGTTTGGTCAGTAGGGGTACATTCAGCTGGGGGTCATTAGGGTGTGATTAGTCAGTGTGATCCGTGGGTGTGGTCAGTGGTCAGTGAATGTGGTCAATTCAGTAGTTGAGTGGGGTTGGTCAGTTGGGTTATCAGGGGGTTTGGTTAATGGTGCAGCCAGTGGCGGTATGGTCACTGCAGGTGGTCTGTGGGTGTGGTCAGTGGGGTGTGGTCACTGGTTGTGACCAATGGGTGTGAACAGTGGTGTGTGGTCAGCAGGGGTATGGTCAGTTGGGTAGTCATTGGGTGTGGTCAGTGTGGTGTGAGCATTGTTGTCTTGGCAATGGGTGTGTTCACTGGGTGTGGTCAGTGTGGGTGGTCAGTAGGATGTGGTCAGTGGGTGTGGCTATTTGGGGTGGTCATTGGGAAGGTGCTTGGCCAAGGCAAAAGGAGGCTCCCTGTGTGCCCTGCTCCCCTCTCCCTGAGCTCCTGAGAGCTCTGCAGCCCCTGCTGCCATCCCATCTGCCCAGGCCAGCACAACAGCCCCGGCCTTGGGGCCCTGCAGAGCTGCTCCTGCTCCAGGCCCAGGGCCCATGCCAGAGCTGGGGCAGCCACAAAGCTGTGCCCATTTCTGTTCATTCCTGCTCTGATGAGGATGGATCCTCAGGAACATGGAGATTGCTGATGAATTTTACAACTTCAGAGGCCTCTTCTTTCTTGAGCTCTTCAGTTCAGGAATTCAGTGACAAAGTCTCATAAATACTTGTTCAAAACACCAAAACAAGAAAAGGCCCAGGGAAGAAATGAAGTTTTCAATTCTTCTCTGGTTAATTAGACAATTTTCAGAAGTGTATCCAAAATGAATATTCTATATTGAAAATAATGCAGAGAGAATAGTTTTGTCTTGTTTTTTTACTGTTTCTACAATGATATCAGCCATGTCCAATTGGTATTGATCTCCAGCAACTTTTAATGCATTCTGAAAAGGTATGAAATTCAAAACCCTTCATGGCTGACAATCAATCACACTTTGTCCCCACCCATCCCACCACTTCCCTCATCCAACCCCTCAGACTCCTATGGATCAGGAATGGCGTGGCCAGAAGGACATTTGATTCCTCCCTTGTGCATGGCACTGTTTGGGAAGAACCTCGAGTGCTGTGTCCAGTTATGGGCCCTCAATTTAGGAAGGACATGGAGGGGCTGGAGTGGGTCCAGAGAAGGCAACAAGGCTGGTGAGGGGTCTGGAACACAAGTGCTGTGAGGAGTGGCTGAGGGAGCTGGGGATGTTTATCCTGGACAAAAGGAGGCTCAGGCAGAAAAGGTGGTGTCAGGGCATAGGTTGGACTTGATGATTTCCAAGGTCTTTTCCAACCTTGCTGATTCTGTGACACATTCTGTTGCATATGACTCTGCTGTGTCAGAACAGATTCTGGTTCCAGGCAGCCCCACAGGGTCAAAATGGCCCTTGGCTCCATGGGACTCTGCTTTGCCTCAATGGACCCTTTGTTCTATGATGTTCCACAGTGTCACAATTGAATCCTTGGTTCCAGAGCCAACTCATGAACTGTTGCCAAATCTCCAAAGTATCAGATAAAGACTACTTAACACTAATTTGGTGTTTAGAAAGGGCATAATTTATCCAGGCTTGAGGTTCAGCAGAGGATAAAACCTAACCTTTCATGTACATGTGATTCTAAAAGCATGTTGCTCATATGCAGCTGCCACATGTGTATTAAGATTTAATCATTTCCATAAAAGCCACCACAAGTTCCCAGTTTCAGTCCTTCCTTTTCCTATCACTGAACCCTTGAGTGAGCACAGGGCATGGACACCGTAGGACAGCCTGGGCTGCAGAGGGCACAGGGATGGGCAGCAGCTGAAAGGCCCTGCCAGAGCCAACTGCTGCAGCACTTGGGCCATGGCTGCTGGCCCTGGGCCTGAGGCCAGCAGGGGACAAGTGAGCCTTGCTGTGCTGGGGCCTCATTGCCTCCTTGTCCCTGCTCAGCAGCCTGGCAGGGGCTGCCCCATGGTCCTGCCCTTGGCATTGCACATCCCCAGAGCCCAGTGGCCCGGGAAGAGCCCTGAGCAATGAGGGAGGGACAGGATGTGCCTTGCCAGGGGCTGGGGCCCAGGTCTTGGCCCTTTGCATTCCTGAAACACATCCAGGTTTGCTCAGCACCAGGGACACCTTTTCCTTGTTTGTCCCCACCTGTCATCACTGCCACCACTGTTCTACTCTAACTGGAACATGGGTGCTGGAAATCTAAATGCAAGGAATTCGCAGAACATAGAGCCTCTAAGCCAAAGCTTAGAATTAAACACAGTTGAGATAGGTTTAGCTTTAGAATTTAAGATATAGAAAAAATAAAGATAGTAACAAAGGCATCAAGACCTTTTAGAGTGCAGTAATGTCAGTTTGCATGTTGTAATATAAATGGCTAAAAAAGTTCACACTGTGGTATGAGTCAGTAAGATGAAATATCTTAGTATTGAATTAGAAACATAAATTTCTCTGTTGACTATATTTTATTGGTTAATAAATCCTTAAAAGTCCTGGTAGCTGTAAGTCTTGTGACTTCTAAGCAACGCTGTGGCCATCTGTAAGACAAGCTCCACCTTTCTGCCTGTAGAGAAAATAAATCACACTTTCTAAAGCAACTAAGAAGTCCTACCGCTCTGCTTCATTTAGAAAAATAAAAAAACCTCACTAAAAATGTAGCATTAAAAAAATAACCCCAAACTAAAAAATATATCATAAAAGCAGTAAACCCACACTTTAAAAATAAAACATATTGTCCTGGGTTGGTGTTTTGTCTGCTCCTCTCCCGCCCCCACACCTTGCTGTCTGCATGGAGCTGCCGCCGGTGCCCTTTCTTCCCCCCTGGGGGGGTGGTGCCCCGGGGCTGTGCTTGCTCGGCTTGCCTTGCTGCTGCTGCTGCTGCTGCTGCTGCTTGCTGCGCTAGCTACCCCGGCCGCTGCTTTTGCCCTATTGCTTCTGCCTGCTGCTGCCCCGGCTCTGTCCCGGCTGCTGCCTTCCCCTCCCCCTTCTCTCCTTCAGCTCCAAGATCTGTACCGGCTCCGGACGGGACCTGGACATCAGAGACTGCCTCCGGAGCCTGCCCAAGAAGCTTCTCGCCCTTCCCAGCAGCGACCGTCTCTCACTTCGGTGAAAACAGTTCTTTTGTCATCTGGGATTGTACTTTCCTGTTGCTGGGAAGTGTTTTTTCTTGTGTTTGTTAATAAACAAGTTTTTTCCACTTTTCCCCCCGAGTAAAATTCTCTCCGAGCCCAGTGGGGGGGAGGAATTGTGAGGGGGGTTTAGTCTGGGGGGCTCCTTTGGAGGCTTTTCCCCAGTTTTGTCCTAAACTTGGACAAATAATTTGGTGGCCCGTACGGGGAACCGAAGAAAGTGGAAAAAACTGTGTGACTATATATAATGGTGTTTGGAATGGATTTCAGTATGTGGTTCTGGATACTGGGTTTTTTTGAGGTTTTAATGCCTCTTTGGTCTCTGGGGTTATTTTCCTGCCCGGAAATAGCTCCAGTACTGTCTCTTATGTGTAGTTTTTATACTAGAGGGATAATGACCAAAATATTGATTGGACTGGGCTTGGTTGCAATGGCTTGTAAGAGGTTTATGAAAATGCTGGAATCGGTTCCAGGGATATCTTCTGGATCCTGGTTATGGATATGTATCCAGTTTATTAGAGGAGAAGCAGGGGAGGAGGCTTTTCAGCCTTTGCTTCCCTTTGTCTCCTCTGAATTTTTTACCTCGTTATTAGGATATGTGCAGTTCTCCTTTAGTATTAAAGAGATCATCTTCCTGACGTTTAATGTTGTAAGCTTCCTCTACACAGTTTACAGTTTATATAAAATCAGGGCTGAGATTTCTAGAAGTGCTGGTGCGACTCCTGATTTAGCAGCAGGACAAAGTGTGAGGAGTCCTGAGTGGTGTGGAAAATGGCAGGACCTGGGCCAGATGTTAAAGGAATTTTCTGATCCTATGGTTTGGGATTTTTCACATGAGCAAATTCAGAACCCGGCTGAGGTGGTAAAATATGTGAAAGAGAAATGCCACAATAGCTCCAGGAAAAAAAAGATTACTGCAGTGAGCTGGGCACTGGCGTATGCTTATCGTACCCTGTTAGATAGTGGAGAACAACAAACAAAGGAAAGGGAACAGGGAGATAACACAGCTACTATGCCAGCTACTCAGGCTGTAGTTAGCACCCCAGGCCCGAGGACAGGGATGAAATTAGAAAGCAAGCTTCAACCAATGGCTGTGGCTACCAGTACAAGGAGTGGGAAGTGCACCAAGAAGACCGATCGGCCAGTGGAGGATGATGATGAGGATGCAGGAGAAGGACCTTCAACACCTCCTGATGTAAAATCAAGAGTTAAAACCACTGGTGTGAGATCAGAAACTAATAATGAGTCTCTGTCCTTAAAAGATCTTCGGGGTTTAAGAAAGGATTATACAAGACAGCCCGATGAATCCATAATTAGTTGGCTGGTCCGGCTGTGGGATGCCGCAGGCGAGGCTACCATCTTAGATGGCACTGAGGTGAGACACCTGGGATCCCTGTCTCATGATCCGGTCATTGATCAAGGTATGATGAGGGAGGCTAACCCTCAAAGCCTCTGGGCACGTGTTTTAGACAGCGTAGCACAAAGATATCTGTGTGCCGATGATCTGTATATGCAACAGACCAAGTGGAAAACCATAGAGCAAGGGATCCAACGTCTGAGGGAGATGGCAGTGGCGGAGATTATTTTTTCAGATGATGTAACAACTAGGAACCCAGACCTGGTACCATGCACACCTGTAATGTGGAGGAAGCTGGTGCGACTCGGGCCATCTGAATATGCGTCTGCTTTGGCAATAATGAAGCGGGAAGAGGTATATGAAACGGTGCTGGACATGGCGAAGAAGCTCCGGGCATACGCGGATGCTGTGCATGGCCCAACCCATGCCAGAATCGCCGCCGTGGAAACACGCTTGCAGAACTTAGAGGACAAGATAGAGGAAAATCATAAGAGGCTCAGGGAGGAAATTAAGGAGGACCTCCTCCAAATTTCAGCCGTGCAAATTGGACGTCCTGGCAACCAACGTAGACGTTCTCCCGATGGGGAGAGGAGGTACACTCCCCGGGCCGAGCTATGGTTTTTCCTGCAGGATTCTGGAGAGAACATGAGGAGGTGGGATGGAAAGCCTACGGCTGCTCTGGCACGACGGGTGAGGGAGTTGAAGGAAGGCAAGATTCCATCCGAAGGAGAGCCGCTCCTGTTGCCCGTACCCAAAGTGCCAAATATGACAGTGATAATGACATGTCTGACCCTCTCGAAGGAACTTCTAAGATGCATGCCCCAGGGAAGAAAGATAAACAGGCTTAGAGGGGCCCTGCCTCTAGCCAGGGTGAGGCGAGGGAAAATCGTGTCTTTTGGACTGTGTGGATTCGGTGGCCTGGCACATCGAAACCACAGAAGTACCGAGCTTTAGTTGATACAGGTGCCCAATGTACGATAATTCCATCGAGATATGTGGGGGAAGAATCCGTTTCCATCGCTGGTGTAACAGGTGGCTCGCAGGACTTCACCCTGGTGGAAGTGAGTTTAACTGGAAGGGAATGGAAGAAACATCTTGTTGTGACTGGTCCAGAGGCCCCATGCATTTTGGGCATAGATTACCTTCGGAGCGGGTATTTTAAGGATCCAAAAGGCCTGAAGTGGGCATTCGGGATAGCGGCTGTAATGGCAGAACACATCCGCCAATTGAACACCCTGCCTGGACTGGCTGAGAATCCCATTACAGTAGGACTGCTGAAAGGAGAAGACCAACGAGTACCGATTGCCACTTCAATAGTACATCGCCGGCAATATAGAACA
Source organism: Oenanthe melanoleuca (assembly GCF_029582105.1). Lineage (NCBI taxonomy): Eukaryota > Metazoa > Chordata > Aves > Passeriformes > Muscicapidae > Oenanthe > Oenanthe melanoleuca. The sequence continues at coordinate 7,869 of NW_026612985.1, read as the reverse complement.
ACTCGAGATGCTGTGATCCCCATTCACAAGATGATCCGTGAGCTGGAGAGCCAAGGGGTGGTGAGCAAAGCCCACTCACCCTTCAACAGCCCCATCTGGCCTGTGCGAAAATCTAATGGAGAATGGAGACTAACCGTGGACTATCGTGCCTTGAATGAAGTGACTCCACCGCTGAGCGCTGCCGTGCCGGACATGCTGGAGCTGCAGTATGAGTTGGAGTCCAAGGCAGCAAGGTGGTATGCCACCATTGACATTGCCAATGCGTTTTTCTCCATTCCTTTGGCAGCAGAGTGCAGGCCTCAGTTTGCTTTCACCTGGAGGGGCGTGCAGTACACCTGGAACCGACTGCCCCAGGGGTGGAAACACAGTCCCACCATCTGTCATGGACTGATCCAGGCTGCACTGGAAAAGGGTGAGGCTCCGGAACATCTACAATATATTGATGACATCATCGTATGGGGGAACACAGCAGCAGAAGTGTTTGAGAAAGGAGAGAAAATTATCCAAATCCTCCTGGAAGCCGGCTTCGCCATCAAGAAGAGTAAGGTTAAGGGACCTGCACGTGAGATCCAGTTCCTGGGAGTGAAGTGGCAAGATGGACGGCGTCAGATTCCTACTGATGTCATTAACAAAATTACAGCTATGTCCCCACCTACCAACAAGAAAGAGACCCAAGCTTTCCTAGGTGCCATAGGCTTTTGGAGAATGCACATCCCTGAGTAGCCAAATTGTAAGCCCTCTTTACCAAGTCACTCGCAAGAAGAACGATTTCCACTGGGGCCCTGAACAACAGCAAGCTTTTGCCCAGATCAAGCAGGAGATCGCTCATGCAGTGGCCCTTGGCCCAGTCAGGACGGGACCAGAGGTAAAGAATGTGCTCTACTCTGCAGCCGGGAACCATGGTCAGTCCTGGAGCCTGTGGCAGAAGGTGCCTGGTGAGACCCGAGGCCGACCCCTAGGATTTTGGAGCAGAAGTTACAGAGGGTCTGAAGGCAATTACACCCCAACGGAGAAGGAAATTTTGGCCGCCTATGAGGGAGTCCAAGCCGCCTCAGAAGTCATTGGTACGGAAGCACAGCTTCTCCTGGCACCCCGACTACCGGTGCTGGGGTGGATGTTCAGTGGAAAGGTTCCCTCAACCCACCATGCCACCAGTGCCACGTGGAGCAAGTGGATTGCCCTCATCACTCAGCGTGCCAGAATCGGGAAACTAAATCGTCCTGGGATTCTGGAAATAATTACAAACTGGCCCGAAGGTGAAAGTTTCGGTGTCGCGGATGAAGAAGAAGAACCAGTGACACGGGCTGAAGAAGCTCCACCATACAACGAGCTACCGGCAGAGGAAACACGCTATGCTCTATTCACTGATGGCTCCTGTCGCGTTGTGGGAATGAACCGGAGATGGAAAGCAGCTGTATGGAGCCCCACACGACGGGTTGCAGAGGCCACTGAAGGAGAGGGTGGATCCAGTCAATTTGCCGAACTCAAAGCTGTCCAACTGGCCCTTAACATCGCAGAGAGAGAGAAATGGCCGAAACTCTATTTATACACTGATTCCTGGGTGGTAGCCAATGCTCTGTGGGGATGGTTGAAGAAATGGAAAAAGGCGAACTGGCAGCGCAGAGGAAAACCAATTTGGGCTGCTGAAGAGTGGAAAGACATCGCTACTCGATTAGAGAAACTACCTGTGAAAGTTCGCCATGTAGATGCCCATGTTCCCAGAAAGAGAGCCAATGAGGAGCAGCAACATAATCAGCAAGTAGATCAAGCTGCAAGGATAGGGGTGTCGAAGATAGACTTAGATTGGGAACACAAGGGAGAATTGTTCCTAGCTCGATGGGCCCATGATGCCTCGGGTCATCAGGGCAGAGATGCCACCTACAAGTGGGCACGAGACCGAGGGGTGGATCTAACCATGGACAGCATCTCCCAGGTTATCCATGACTGTGACACGTGCGCTGCCATCAAGCAAGCCAAGCGGGTGAAGCCCCTCTGGTATGGGGGGCGGTGGTCCAAGTATAAGTATGGAGAGGCCTGGCAGATTGACTATATCACACTGCCTCAGACCCGCCAAGGCAAGCGCTATGTCCTGACCATGGTGGAAGCCACAACTGGATGGTTAGAGACGTACCCAGTGTCTCATGCTACAGCCCGCAACACCATCCTGGGCCTGGAAAAGCAGGTCCTGTGGAGGCATGGCACCCCTGAGAGAATTGAGTCAGACAATGGGACTCATTTTAAGAACAATCTCATTAACACCTGGGCTAGAGAACATGGCATTGAGTGGGTGTGCCACATCCCTTACCATGCACCAGCTGCAGGTAAAGTGGAAAGGTACAATGGATTACTGAAAACCACCTTGAAGGCATTAGTTGGGGGGTCTTTTAAGAACTGGGAACAACATCTAGCAAAGGCTACTTGGTTAGTTAACACCAGAGGTTCCATCAACCGAGCAGGTCCTGCCCAGTCTGACTCCCTTAATACAGTGGATGGAGATAAAGTCCCAGTGGCCCATGTCAGAGGTCTGTTAGGAAAGGCAGTATGGGTTAATCCTGCCTCGGGTACAGGCAAACCCATTCGTGGGATTGTCTTTGCTCAAGGACCAGGATGCACGTGGTGGATAATGCAGGAAGATGGAACAACACGGTGTATACCACAGGGAGAACTGATTGTAGGATGAGACAGAAAGACATATGTAAGTGTTGAAGGTCTGAGTAAGTGAAATGAGAGGAAATGTGTAAGTGATGAAGGTTTGCGGAAGTCGGATGAAAGCTTTTACGTTGTAGTGAGTGGGTGTATATCCCAATCGTGTGTAACGTTCACGATGTGGGATAAGGGGTGGAATGTCCTGGGTTGGTGTTTTGTCTGCTCCTCTCCCGCCCCCACACCTTGCTGTCTGCATGGAGCTGCCGCCGGTGCCCTTTCTTCCCCCCTGGGGGGGTGGTGCCCCGGGGGCTGTGCTTGCTCGGCTTGCCCTGCTGCTGCTGCTGCTGCTGCTGCTGCTGCTGCTGCTGCTGCTGCTGCTGCTGCTGCTTGCTGCGCTAGCTACCCCGGCCGCTGCTTTTGCCCTATTGCTTCTGCCTGCTGCTGCCCCGGCTCTGTCCCGGCTGCTGCCTTCCCCTCCCCCTTCTCTCCTTCAGCTCCAAGATCTGTACCGGCTCCGGACGGGACCCGAGCATCAGAGACTGCCTCCGGAGCCTGCCCAAGAAGCTTCTCGCCCTTCCCAGCAGCGACCGTCTCTCACTTCGGTGAAAACAGTTCTTTTGTCATCTGGGATTGTACTTTCCTGTTGCTGGGAAGTGTTTTTTCTTGTGTTTGTTAATAAACAAGTTTTTTCCACTTTTCCCCCCGAGTAAAATTCTCTCCGAGCCCAGTGGGGGGGAGGAATTGTGAGGGGGGTTTAGTCTGGGGGGCTCCTTTGGAGGCTTTTCCCCAGTTTTGTCCTAAACTTGGACACATATAAACAATAAACCTGCACCTGGGGACATCTTTTCAGTCATGTCCCTCAGTGGGACCCATTAGAACTTGAAGAAATTTTGGAGTCTGAATCTGACTTTGAATTCTTGACAGATTTCTTCCTTTACCCTATTTTTTCTAACCTGACATGATTGTCATCAGTTTCTCCTCTAATTCAACCCTTGGGAAACCTTCTCCTTCATGTTTATCAGTGGAACTCACTAAAAGTAGGAGAAACTTTTGAGTTTGAATCTGACTTTGAATTCTTGAGAGGTTTCTTCAGCTCCCTCTCAGGGACTGATGTTCAGGGACTCAGCCCCAACCCCTGAGAGGTTCATTGAAGTCCTTGTGCTGTGTCTGTGCCTCTGAGCTGGGCTGAGCTCCTGGCACAGAGGCAGCTACTTGCAAGGGCAGCACTGCAGAGAGACAGCCAGTATTTCCAAAATATTATTTGGAGTTCCCTGGAAGCACCGAATGCACCATGGGGCTCATTGGGATCAAGCAAGTCCTGACAAACCATGGCCCTGCCTTGATTTCCCTCTGGTCCAGTGCAGTTCATTATGATGGTTTTCAACTCCAGTTATGGAGAAATAATTCAAAAAGCTCCTTAGAAATTTTCATTCCTATTTTAAAGAGTATATTTTATTATTTTTCTCTTTAGATTAGAGATGATTGCAGCATTCTGTGATTGTTGTTGATCCATGGTCTCTCCTCAGGAGCTCTGGCCTGCTCAGAAAAGCTGTGCCTTGGGGTCTGAGCCAGCGTCAGACAACCAGGACAACCTTGCACCACATTCCCCAGTCCTATCCTGTCTGTCCTCACTCACCTGGGACCTGTTGTACTGGCTACACTCAGAAAAAAAAAGATGTTTCTCCTTTTTTCTTTTTCTTTTTCTTTTTGGAGCAATCTAAATGTCATAATGTTCCCCACTACAATCAGACACACTCCTCAGGTGTGTGCCAGCCCAAGGTGCCACCAAAACCACTGCAGAGCTGCCCTGGGCCAGCTGTGAGGGTAGATCATCATCCCAACCTGCACTGGGCACTGCCAGGGGCTGTGGCCATGGACACTGCACTGACCCCACTGCTGGGTTTGGTGCCACGGCAACTGTGAGAAGTTCAAGTTTCCCTGGAAACACTGGGGGGGACTGGGACATACTGGGGAACACTGGGAACCCTGTGGGACACACTGGGACATAGTGAGAGTGGTACTGGGGAGGACTGGGACATACTGGGTAACACTGGGAACTCTATGGGAGACACCGGGATATACTGGGGAGGCCTAGGACAACCTGGAAACACCAGGAATGCTGGGGGGAATCTGGGTGGACTGGGATGGACTGTGGGGGACACAGAGACCCACTGGGACATAGCAGGACATACTGGGGGTGATACTGGGCCATACTGGGGCAAATTTGGGAGTGAAAGTGGGCAACACTGGGACAAACAGGGAACACTGGGAACACTGTGGAGAAGAGTGGGGGACGCTGGGGCATAATATGGATGACACTGGGTGGACCTAGGAGGAACCGGTTATGAACTAATGTGTACTGGGAGGGACTGGGCTGTACTGGTTGGGCCTGGAGGGGCAGTGAGAATATACTGGGCTCTACTGGGGATGAACTGGGCTGTAGTGGGAGGGACTACAGGGGTTGAATGGGCTGCTCCCGCCTCCGATGATCACTGCCCACAGTCAATCAGCATCGGGGGTCGGAGCCTTAGGGGCAGTGCCTGGTGTCAGCGCCATCTTTTCTTTTTGCCTCTAAATCCCATCATGCCCCACGGCCCGATTAAGCCCTGTTGGAGCTGGGACTACAACCCCCATAGTGCCCCGCGATCCACAGAACCCGGTATCTGCCCTACCAGGTGTTCCATAAGTGTCCCCCAGACCCTCCAGAATCCCTACGTGCCCCCTCAGCGCCCACTCGGCACCTCCCCAAAAGTGATTCCGGATTCCCTGAATGCTCCCAAGCCCAGAGATGCCCTGATAACCCAGTCCTGTGCCTAAAACTCCTGCCATGCACCATGTCCTGAAGAGCCCGGTTAGGGCTCTCCAAGCTTCCCTCAAAGTGCTCACGAACTATAAACGCTTTCCCCCGAGAACCTCAAGTCAACGACTGCGACGCAAAAGTGTCCCCCAAGTGCATTCCCGGACCCCAAACGCCCCCTCCGAGCCACTTCCGGGACTACAGCTCCCATCTTGCTCTGCGTTTTCCATAGAATTTTATTCGAGCCATGACTTCATCTCCCATCATGCACCCCGCCCTACCGAGAGACATTGTAGCTGTGCCCATAGTTCCCATGATGCTCCCACCTCCATTAAACCAGATTATACCCACGCCTACAACTCCCATCATCCCCTGCGCCCCTCAGAGCCACTTTAGAGCCCCCTAAGTGCCCGCCCGGACCCCGAAGGGCCCCAGATTCCCCTCCCTGAGCACCAAGGGCACCCCTGGATCCCCAAGAGCTCCCCCAGAGCCTGATTTGTTTGTCAGAATCCCTCTGAGCCTTGCCCAGTGCCACCCACCTTCTTCAAGTGTCCTCCAGACCCTCAAGTTCTTTCTAAATTCCATCCCTAGACCCAAAACTGGCCCGAATGTACCCCAGAAATGTCTCCATGGACCACAGCGTGGCCCCTTTTACCCTGTCTGCAAAACTTATTTTAAAAAAATACAAAAGGACTATAAATAGGACTAATAAGCACGAAGTGGGAGAAATGAATAGGCAGTACTGGTCAATTAACTAATGAAGGGAATTGTGTTACTTAGAACCAATGGACCAAAGTTTTTTTTGGTTGCTGGAAATGTGTAGTTTTTTTTGCAAAAATATAAAAAATATTATAAAAAGCCTTTATTATAATTTTAACTAGTATTACAAGTTTTAAATATAAACTACTATTATAAATTGCATTTACAAAGAAAAATGCATAATTTTGTTTTAATGTTTTAAGGGACTTCAGTCCTATGTGCCAAATTGCAGATGTGGTGAGGTTAAGGGTGAGGAGCAGTTTGTCCACATAGGGTCAGCTGCAAGAAGCTCATTCTTCTCTGTGCCCAGACCTCCTAAGGAGACTTTCAGCATCGAGATAACTTAAGGATTTTAACATACCTCCAGTCTGAACTGAAAAATTAAAATAATATGCCCTTGATTAAAACCAAAATTCGTGAAGTGCACTTTGAAAACCCCTTTCTTAACAGAACTCCAAACTGACTCCAGTCAGCTGCACAAGACCTGGAGAATTGAAAACAAATGAAGGGAGACAAAGAGCTCTTGAAATCTATGTGTATTTTAATGATCCCTGTTATAAATGAGCGCAATGGGCCATATAAGGTCAAATAACAATTTAAAGATTTATTGGTTACAGAAAGCAAAAGCAAATTCAGCGCTGGACAGCAGGGGAGTCTCCACTCCACCACCTGCTGCGCCCACCCCCCCTTAGTCTGTTCCTTTTAAGCTGTTAGGTTTTTGGGTGACGTGCTCCTCCTTTAGTAATTCTGCGCATGCTCCTCCAGTTGCTAGGGGGTCTTTTTCTGCCTTCTGGTGGTCGGGGGATGAGGGCGAGTAGTCTTCCTCAGCCACTGACTCCTTTCTTGGCACTTAAAACAATATGTAATTATGCAAGCAAAGCAAAACACATTCTGGCTCTTTACTTTAAGGCCTATCAAGCAGAGCAAAGCAATTAACAAGTTCTAGCGATATCTTTTTCAAGGTCTGTCTGTCAGAGGATCAAAGCAGAACAACTCCCATTCTGACCTCACAAATCTTGGTGATATTCCTCCAAGGTCTAAAGTCTGTCAGGCGAACAAAAGGCCTCTTATTTATTACAAGTCCCCCTTTTTCTATATTATTACTTTTGTTCGCTAAATCTTTGTAATTCCCTCTTACTTAACTCCAGATAATCTTTTTCCTCTTCCCCATTTAAGGCTTCATATTTTGCTCGTATTAACATGAGGTGAGCGGCTTCTAACCTGCTTTTTACAATGCTAATTATTTTGTTGAAAATACAGGGGCCGAAAGCAAGCCCTAAAATTATTAAAATCCCTGGTGCAGCTATGCTTGACAAGAGGGTCGTTAGCCAGGGTGAATATTTAAACCAAGACTCATACCAATTTTGCTGGGCCTCCCTTTCTCTCTTGCGCTGCTCCAGTTGTTTTCGGAGCTCAGCCATGGTGTCAGTTACTATCCCAGTGTGGTCTGCATAGGTGCAACACTCCTCTCGCAAAGCCACACACAGTCCCCCTTGCTGTAAAAACAACAGGTCTAATCCCCGTCTATTCTGCAATACAACTTCCGAAAGAGATCTTATTGATTTTACGAGACCGTCTATTGCCTTCTCTATTTTACTTAAATCTTCATCTACTGAAATTCTGAGATCCTTAAATCCTTGCTGTTGGTTCACTAAGGAAGCCACTCC
>NW_026612984.1:0-24932 GCF_029582105.1 Oenanthe melanoleuca | reverse complement strand
GCGACAGCGAGAGTGACAGCGACAGCGACACCAACAGCGACAGTGACAGTGACAGCGACAGCGACAGCGACAGCGACAGTGACAGCGACAGCGACAGCGAGAGTGACAGCGACAGCGACAGCGACAGCGGCAGCGACAGTGACAGTGACAGCGACAGCGAGAGTGACAGCGACAGCGACAGCGACAGCGAGAGTGACAGCGAGAGTGACAGCGACAGCGAGAGTGACAGCGACAGCGACAGCGACACCAACAGCGAGAGCGACAGCGACAGTGACACCGACAGCGACAGCGACAGCGACAGTGACAGCGACACCAACAGCGACAGCGACAGCGACAGCGACAGTGACAATGACACCGACAGCGACAGCGACAGCGACAGTGACAGCGACAGCGACAGTGACAGCGACAGCGACAGCGACAGCGACATCATGGGAGTGTCCCCCTGTCACCCCCGAGGCCGCAAACACGTTTTCCGTCCCAAAAAATTAAAATAAAATAGAATAAAATAGAATAAAATAGAATAAAATAGGATAAAATAGAATAAAATAGAATAGAATGAGATGAAATAATGAAAAATGAAATAATGAAATGAAATGAAAGAAAGAAAGAAAGAAAGAAAGAAAGAATAGAATAGAATAGAATAGAATAGAATAGAATAGAATAGAATAGAATAGAATAATAAAATAAAATAAAATAAGATGGAACGGAATGGAATGGAATGGAAAAAATAAAATAAAATAAAATAAAATAAAATAAAATAAAATAAAATAAAATAAAATAAAATAAAATAAAATAAAATAAAATTAAATTAAATTAAATTAAATTAAATTAAATATGGAATAGAATAGAATAGAATAGAATAGAATAGAATAGAATAGAATAGAATAGAATAGAATAGAATAGAATAGAATGAAAGGAAATTAAATGAAATTATTAAAATAAAATAAAATAAAATAAAATAAAATAAAATAAAATAAAATAAAATAAAATAAAATAAAATAAAATAAAATAAAATAAAAAAATAAAAATAAAAGTAAACCCCGCCCCCCCGAGCGGAGCGGCAGCGGGGGAGGGGCCGCGCACGCCGAGACGCTCAGCCCGGGCCAGGACTGCGAATTTTGGGTCAAATTCCTCCGTTCCCAGCGCTGGGAGATTCCAAAAATAACAGAGCCGGTGGCTGCGGGCGGCAGCGCTGGATTCCATGGAATCCCCGGGATCCCAGGAGCGGCGGGATGGGCGGGGAGCGGGATAAAACCGGATTTTGGGGGATTTCGGGGGATTTCGGGGTTCGGGAGAGGGAAAATGGGAGGGGGATAAAATCTGATTTTGGGGGATTTTGGGGTTCGGGAGAGGGAAAAATGGGAGGGGGAGGGGGATAAAACCTGATTTTGGGGTTCGGGGAGGGAAAATGGGAGGGAAGGAGGGATAAAATCTCATTTTGGGTGGATTTTGGGGGATTTTGGGGTTCGGGGAAGGGAAAATGGGAGGGGAGGAGGGATAAAATCTGATTTTGGGGATTTTGGGGGAATTTTGGGGTTCGGGGGAGGGAAAAAGGGGAGGGAGAGGTGGATAAAATCTGATTTTGGGGATTTTGGGGTTTGGGAGAGGGAAAAATGGGAGGGGGAGGGGGATAAAACCTGATTTTGGGGGGATTTTGGGGTTCGGGAGGGGGGGGAAAAGGGAGGGAATGAGGGATAAAATCTGATTTTGGGGATATTTTGGGGGATTTTGGGGTTCGGGAGAGGGAAAAATGGGAGGGGGATAAAACCTGATTTTGGGGGATTTTGGGGTTCGGGAGGGGGGGAAAAAGGGAGGGAAGGAGGGATAAAATCTGATTTTGGGGGATTTTGGGGATTTTGGGGTTTGGGAGAGGGAAAAATGGGAGGGGGAGTGGGATAAAACCTGATTTTGGGGATTTTGGAGTTCGGGAGGGGGGGAAAAAGGGAGGGAAGGAGGGATAAAATCTGATTTGGGGGATTTTTGGGGATTTTGGGGGATTTTTGGGGCTCGGGAAGGGGGAAAGGGGGAGGCAAAAAAAAGGGAAGGAGGGAGAGAGGGATAAAGTCTGATCTGGGGGATTTTGGGGTTCGGGGAGGGAAAAATAGAAGGAAAAAAGGGATAAACGGGGATTTTGAGGGAGTGGAAAAAAAGGAAGGGAAAGAGGGAAAACCGGGGGGATTTTGGGGTTCAGGGAGGGAAAAAAATAGAAGGAAAAGAGGGATAAATGGGAATGCTGAGGGAGCGGAAAAAAAAAGGAAAAATAGGGAAAACCGGGGGGATTTTGGGGTTCAGGGAAGAAAAAATAGAAGGAAAAAATGGGATAAATGGGAATTTTGAGGGAGGAAAAAAAAGGGAAGGAAAAGAGGGATAACCGGGCGGATTTTGGGGTTCAGGGAGGGAAAAAGGGAAGGAAAAAAATGGGATAAATGGGGATTTTGAGGGAGTGAAAAAAAGGAAGGGAAAGAGGGAAAACCGGGCGGATTTTGGGGGATTCAGGGAAGAAAAAATAGAAGGAAAAAATGGGATAAATGAGGGTTTTGAGGGAGTGAAAAAAAGGAAGGGAAAGAGGAAAAACCGGGCGGATTTTGGGGGTTCAGAGAGGGGAAAAGCGAAGGAAAGGGGGGTGCCAGGGGGCTTTGGGAATTTTGGGGTTCGGGAGGTGGGAAAAGGGAAGGAAAAGAGGGATAACCGGGGGGATTTGGGGGTTCAGGGAAGAAAAAAGAGAAGGGAAAAAAGGGGATTTGGGGGGTTCGGGGAGGGGAAAAAAAGGGAAGGAAAAGAGGGATAAATGGGAATTTGGAGGGAGCAAAAAAAAGGAAGGGAAAGAGGGAAAACCGGGGGGATTTTGGGGGTTCAGAGAGGGGAAAAGGGAAGGAAATGGGGGTGCCCCGGGGTTTGGGGGTCACCTCGGCGGGCAGGTAGGACAGGAAGGGGATGTCCATCTTCTCGCACTGCGTGGTGAAGTCGCGGAACAGCGGGTCCGGGGAGCGCTGTGGGTAGAAGATGGTGGGCTCGTAATCCTGGGGGAATGAAAATAAAAATAAAAATGGAAATAAAAATGGAAATAGAATAAAATGGAGCCGAGGGGAGAGGAGAGGGAGGGGAGGTACCCACGAAGGTGCGCAGGTGACGCGCGCACACGAGCCCGATGGCGCCGGTCTGGGCCGGGCCGCACAGAACCAGCAGCGAGCGCTGGCGGCGCGGCAGGGACGGCAGCGGGAACGCCTGCGGGGACACGGGACAGTGTCACACACAGGGGACACGGGGGACACGGGGGACAGTGTCACACACAGGGGACACTGCGGGGACAGTGGGACACTGCGGGGACACGGGGGGACAGTGTCACACACAGGGGACACTGGGGGACACGGGACAGTGTCACACACAGGGGACACGGGACAGTGTCACACACAGGGGACACTGCGGGGACAGTGGGACACTGCGGGGACACGGCACAGTGTCACACACAAGGACACGGGGGACAGTGGGACACAGAGGGGACACGGGACACTGCGGGGACACGGGACAGTGTCACACACAGGGACACGGGACAGTGTCACACAGAGGGGACACGGGACACTGCGGGGACACGGGACAGTGTCACACACAGGGGACACTGCGGGGACAGTGGGACACTGCGGGGACACGGGACAGTGTCACACACAGGGGACACGGGGGGACACGGGGGGACACGGGGGACAGTGTCACACACAGGGGACACGGGGGGACACGGGACAGTGTCACACAGAGGGGACAAGGGACACTGCGGGGACACGGGACAGTGTCACACAGAGGGGACACGGGACAGTGGGACAGTGCGGGGACACGGAGGGGACAGTGTCACACACAGGGGACACGGGACACTGCGGGGACACGGGGGGACAGTGGGACACTCAGGGGACACGAGGGGACACTGTCACAGTGTGGGGACAAGGGACACTGTCACACACAGGGGACACGGGACAGTGGGACACTCAGGGGACACGGGGGGACACTGTCACAGTGTGGGGACAAGGGACACTGTCACACACAGGGGACACGGGACAGTGGGACACTCAGGGGACACGGGGGGACACTGTGGGGACACGGGACAGTGTCACACACAGGGGACACGGGGATATTGGGACACAGAGGGGACACGAGGGGACACTGGGACACTGCAGGGACATGGGATGGCACTGTCACACTGTGGGGACACTGGGTGACACTGTCACACGTGGGTGGCACTGTCACATGGGGTGGCACTGCCACACGGTGCCCAGGGTGGGGTGGAGGTGGCACATGGAGCGGGATGGGATGGGATTTATGGGATTTATGGGATTTATGGGATTTATGGGATGGGATACAGGGATGGGATTTACGGGGTGTGATTGGGACGCGCTGCCATCCCAGCAGGATTAGGACTCGGAGTGGGCTGGAACAGGAGCCGGACTGGGATGAGGATGAGGATGGATCCAGGGATGGGATGAAGACGATGCCAGCGGGAGGATGAGGATGGTGCCTGTGGAGGAAATACACGGTGGGACCGGGATGATGCCCTGGGCGGGATCAGGAAGATATCCACGGGATAATGGCCGTGGTACAGTCAGGGAAATGCCCAAGCCAGGATCAGAGCGATGTCCCGGGTGGGACCGGGATAACACCAGCACTGGGACCCGGATAATGTCTCGGGTGGGACCGGATATAACACCCACTCTGGGGCCAGGATAGTGTCCCGGGTGGGATCGGGTCCCTGCCCACGCTGGGATGTCCCGGGTGGGATCGGGATAATGTCCCGGGTGGGATCGGGTCCCTGCCCACGCTGGGATGTCCCGGGTGGGATCGGGGCTCCGCCCGGGCCAGGCCGTGCCCGTGGCCCCCCCGTCCCGCCCGCTCCCGGCCCGGGCTCGGGGAGGGAGGAGGGAAGTTCTGTTTATCCACTGACGGATTTTTTCCTGCTCACGGATCCTGGCTCCGGGACCCGGACAGGACACGGCCCTGGTGGCCCTGGGCCAGCGCTGGCCACGGCGCCAGAACCTCCTGGCAGCGGGGACACCGCGGGGACACCACGGGGACACCGCGGGGACACCGCGGGGACACCGCGGGGACACCGCAGCCGGAGCTGGGGTGTCCCCGAGGAAGAGGAGGATGCTGAGCCCCAGGTGGGGTCGGGGATGCTGTGACAGCTCCAGCACCAAAATATTCCTGCAGCGCCGGGAGCGGGGAAGGGCGGATGGAAAAGCTGAGGCGGGCGAGGAGCGCTCGGGGTGAGGCACAAAGCGGCCCTTGATGCTTCCTCCGCCTCCTCCTCCTCCTCCTCCTCACACCCCCCACGAGCGCCGCGCCATCCCAGCAGCAGCGACATCGCCAGGAACGGGGACACCTGGGCACATCTGGGGACCCCCCATGGCCCCCTCCCCTCCCCGAACCCCCAGAAGGGCCGAGCATCCCCCCCTGCCCCCCATGGGGACCCCAACCCCGGTGTGGTGTCCCCAACACTGAGGGGATGTCCCCAGATGTGTCCCCAGACCTGTCCCTAGTCTTTCTGAGGTGTCCCCAACCCCGGTGGGATGTCCCCAGCCCTGTCCCAGCCCTGTCCCCGCGGTGTCCCCAACTCTGTAAAATGTCCCCAGCCCTGTCCCCAGTCCCGCTGAGATGTCCCCAGTCCCCCGCGGTGTCCCCAGCCCTGTGAGATGTCCCCAGCCCTGTCCCCAGCCCCTGTGAAATGTCCCCAGCCGTGTCCCAGCGCTGTCCCCGCGGTGTCCCCAGCCCCACCTTGGTGACAGCCACGGCGCAGGCGTGTCCCCAGATCTCGATCAGCTGCTGCCGCCCGAAGCGATAATCCTCGAGCAGCTCCTTCTGCATGGCCTCGGCCTCGGCCTGGCTGCGCGGGGACACCGCGGTGACACTGGGGGTGACACCGCTGTCCCCAGCCCCGGACAGCACCCGGGACTCCAATCCCAGGGACGGGATTTGGGGACACCGGGAGAGAGCTCGGGGGCGCGGGGTGGGGACGGGCACGGATGGCACACGGTGTCACACAAATGTCACACGGTGTCACACAAATGTCACACGGTGTCACCATGACGCCCCGGGCCGGGGCTGCAGTGGCACTCGGCCAAACTGGCCCGGGTTCCCAGTTCCCAGTTCCCAGTTCCCAGTTCCCTATTCCCAGTTCTCATTTCCCTTTCCCAGTTCCCAGTTCCCATTTCCCAGTTCCTGTTTCCCATTTCCCAGTTCCCTTTCCCGGTTCCCTTTCCCAGTTCCCAGCTCCCCGTTTCCCTTTCCCAGTTCCCAGTTCCCAGTTCCCTGTTGCCAGTTTCCTGTTTCCAGTTCCCAGTTTGCGATTCCCAGTTCCCAGTTCCAGTTCCTGGTTCCCTTTCCCAGTTTCCGGTCCCCATCCCTCTGCCATATCCTGGCAGAGCCCAGAATTCCCTTGGTCATTCCAGCAGCATCCCAGCAAGTTCCTGGTTCTCCCAATTCCCCCATCCCATCCCATCCCATCCCATCCCATCCCATCCCATCCCATCCCATCCCATCCCATCCCATCCCATCCCATCCCATCCCATCCCATCCCATCCCATCCCATCCCAATCTCATTGATCCATCCCAATCCAAATCCCATAAATCCCATGGATCCCATCCTCATCACATGGATCCCATCCCAATTCTAATCCCAATGCCATTGAACCCATTCCAATTCCATCCCATAAATCCCATGGATCCCACTCCTAATCCCATTGATCCCATCCAGTCCCATGGACCCCATGGATCCCATGGATCCCAATCCCATGGATCCCAATTCCAAAACCAATCCCATGGATCCCAATCCAATCCCAACCCCAACCTCAATCCCATCCCATCCCAATCCCATTGATCCCATCCAATCCCATGGATCCCAATCCCATCCCAATCCCATTGATCCCATCCAATCCCATCGATCCCATCCCATAAATCCCATCGATCCAAATCCGATAAATCCCATGGATCCCAATCCATCCCATCCCTCAATCCTTTGGTGCCCTCTAGTGAGTCCCAGCCCTGTCCCAGCCCCACGCGGGACAGAATCGGGGGAAGGGGCCGAGCGGGGCCCGGAGCCCCTCCCGTGGCGAGCGGGGGTGGCCGGAGGGGGCCGGGGTGACCCGAGGGGGCCGGGGATAGCCGAGGGTGTTCGGGGGTGGCCGGGGGTGTTCGGGGGTGTTCGGGGGTGGCCGGGGGTGTTCGGGGGTGTTCGGGGGTGTTCGGGGGTGGCCGGGGGTGTTCGGGGGTGTTCGGGGGTGTTCGGAGGTGGCCGGGGGTGTTCGGGGGTGTTCGGAGGTGGCCGGGGGTGTTCGGGGGTGTTCGGGGGTGTTCGGAGGTGGCCGGGGGTGTTCGGGGGTGGCCGGGGGTGTTCGGGGGTGTTCGGAGGTGTTCGGAGGTGGCCGGGGGTGTTCGGAGGTGGCCGGGGGTGTTCGGGGATGTTCGGGGGTGTTCGGGGGTGTTCGGGGGGGGCCGGGCCCAGCTGTGTTGTCCCTCGCCCAACAAAAGCCGCCGTTCCGCACGTCCGTTCCCGGAGCAGATTGTCCCTAATCGCTGCTGGCAGGGACACTCCTGGCCCCGGCCCCGCGCTGGCAGCGGCCCCGGGCGGGGACACGGCCGGGGCTCCCCGGGAACGGATCCCAGCTCTGCATCCCGGCTCTGCATCCCGGCTCTGCATCCCGGTTCTGCATCCCAATACCTCATCCCGGCTCTGCATCCCGGCTCTGCATCCCAGCTCTGCATCCCAGTTCTGCATCCCGGCTCTGCATCCCAGTTCTGCATCCCAATACCTCATCCCAGTCCCTCATCCCGGTTCTGCATCCCAGCTCTGCATCCCAGTTCTGCATCCCAGCTCTGCATCCCAGTTCTGCATCCCAATACCTCATCCCAGTCCCTAATCCCAATTCTGCATCCCAGTTCTTCATCCCAGTCCCGCATCCCAGTTCTTCATCCCAGTTCTCCCTCCCAGTTCTGCATCCCAGTCTCTCATCCCGACCCCTCATCTCAGTTCTCCCTCCCAGTTCTCCCTCCCAGTCCCACATCCCAGATCCACATTCCAGTTCCTCATTCTTCCCGACGCTTTATCCCGGCTCCGTGTCCCCTCTCTGCATCCCCGATCCACGTCCGAGCTCCACGTCCCAGTTCCGCATCCCAGTTTCCCCAGTTTCCCATCCCGGTGCCATTCCCTGCTCCCGGCCGCGGGACCCCCCCGTCCCCTCCGCGTGTCCTCGGTGTCCCGTCACTGCCCATCCCTCTGTCCCTCTGTCCCTCTGTCCCTCTGTCCCTCTGTCCCTCTCTTTGTCCGTCTGTCCGTCTGTCCCTCTGTCCCCGCTGTCCCTTTGTCCCTCTGTCCCTTTGTCCCTCTCTCCCCATCCCGCTGTCCCTCTGTCCCTCTGTCCCTCTGTCCCTCCCGGACCGTCCCCGCCGCAGCCATCCAGACCCGCGATTCGGTTGCTCCGGTAACGGCGGCGGCTCCGTCGGTACCGAACCCCCCCCGAGACCGGGGGACACCGGTGGGGAGCGGGACCCGGCCCGGGTGGGCTGGAACCGAACCGGGGCAGCTCCCGGGGAACGGGGCCGGTCCCGGAGCAGCTCCGGCTGAGCGGAACCGCCCGGAGCCCACGGCCGGTTCTACCGGGGGGGGGCCCTCGGGACCCCCGGGCTCACCTGAGGTACCGGGGCGGCTCCCGGGAGGGGCAGGACGCGGAGCTCATGGCGGGAGCGGCGGCGGAACCTCCGGTGGGACCGGACCCGGTGGGAGCGGGGGAGGCTCGGAACCTCCGGTAGGACCGGACCCGGTGGAACGGCGGCGGTTCGGAGTCTCCGGTTGGATCGGATCAGCTGGGAGCGGCGGAGGAACCGAACCCTCGGCAGGACCGGACCCGGCGGGAGCCGCACGGAGCCTCCGGCCGGACCCGATCCGGTGAAATCCCCGCGGATCCTCCCTCAAACCCGATCCCCCGGGAATGCCGAGGTCCCTCCGGCCGGACCGGGGCCGGCGCTCGGCGGTGCCGCCCGCGGGGAGGCGGCTCCGGTGCCCCCGCCCCGCTCCCGGTCCGGCCCCGCTCCCGGGAATTCCAAACCGTGCTGGAATTTCCTGCGGGATCCGCATCCCCGGGACCGGGAGACACGCGGGGAGGGGGACGAGGACACGGCCCCTCCCTCCATCCCGAATTCCCAGCTCGCATTCCCAGGAAAATCCAGAGAAATCCCAAAGGGGGATCCCCAGTTCTCAAAGGGGAATCCCCAATTCCCAAAGGGGAATCCCCAATTCCCAAAGCAGTTCCCAATTTCCAGGGGCAGTTCCCAACCCCAAAGGGGGTTCCAAATTCCCTAAGGGGAATCCTCAATTCACTAAGAGGGATCCCAATCCCCAAGGGGAATCCAAATTTCCAGCAGGGGTTCCCAACCCCAAAGAGGGATTTCAAATCCAAAGGGGATCCCCAATTCCCAAAGGAGTTCCCAATTTCCAGGGGCAGTTTCCAACCCCAAAGGGGATCCCTAATTCCCAAAGCAGAATCCCAATCCCAAAGGGGAATCCCAGTCCCAAAGAGGGATTTCAAATCCAAAGGGGGATCCCCAATTCCCAAAGGAGTTCCCAATTTCCAGGGGCAGTTCCCAATCCTAAAGGGTGGATCCCCAGTTCCCAAAGGGGAATCCCAATCCCAAAGATGGATCCAAATTTCCAGGGGCGGGGGGGGTCCCCCAATTCCCTAAGGGGGATCCCCAATTCACAAAGAGGGATCCCAATCCCCAAGGGGAATCCAAATTTCCAGCAGGGGTTCCCAATCCCAAAAGGGGATTCCAATCCCAAAGAGGGATTTCAAACCCAAAGGGGGATCCCCAATTCCCAAAGCGGAATCCCAATCCCAAAGGGGGATCCAAATCCCCTTGGGGATCCCAATTTCCAGGGGGTCCCCAATCCCAAAGGGGGATCCTCAATTCCCAAATGGGAATCCCAATCCCAAAGAGGAATCTCAAATCCAAAGGGGAATCCCCAATTCCCAAAGCGGAATCCCAATTCCAAAGAGGGATCTCAAACCCAAAGGAGAATCCCCAATTCCCAGGGATGCTCCCCAATCCCAAAAAAGATTTAACCATTTCTTTAATTTATTAATTATTTATTAACTATTAAAGAACAGGAATTGCAACAAGCTCGGGATGGGAGGGGGGGCAGGAACAGCCTGGAAATCGCCAGGAAAAGGGAGGAAAATTGGGGAAAAGCTGGGAAGGGGCAGGAGAGGCAGGATTTGGGGATTTTGGGGGATTTTGGGGGGTCAGACGTAGTTCTGCAGCCCGAACTTCTCGCGGTCCAGCTCGGCCGGGGGCCGCAGGAAGTAGAGCTCGTCCGGGGAGGGCGGCACCCAGCGGTCCGTGTGGAAACGGGACTCGCCCACCTGGAACCGCAGGGAACCGTGCTGGGAATCGCTGGGAATCGCTGGGAATCACCGGGAATTGTGCTGGGAATTGTGCTGGGAATCGCTGGGAATTGTACTGGGAATCACCGGGAATTGTGGTGGGAATCGCTGGGAATTGTGTTGGGAACTGGGGTGGGAATCACAGGGAATTGTGGTGGGAATTGTGCTGGGAATCATTGAGAATTGTGCTGGCAATCGCTGGGATCACTGGGAATTGTGCTAGGAATTGTGCTGGGAATTGTACTGGAAATTTTGCTGGGAATTGTGTTGGGAATCGCTGGGAATTGTACTGGGAATCGTACTGGGAATTGTGCTGGGAATCGCTGGGAATTGTGCTGGGAATCGCTGGGAATTGTACTGGGAATCACTGGGAACTGTGCTGGGAACTGTGCTGGGAATTGTACTGGGAATCACTGGGAATTGTACTGGGAATCACTGGGAACTGTACTGGGAATCACCGGGAATTGTGCTGGGAACTGTGCTGGGAATTGTACTGGGAATCACTGGGAATTGTACTGGGAATCACTGGGAATTGTGCTGGGAATTGTGTTGGGAATCGCTGGGAATTGTACTGGGAATTGTGTTGGGAATTGTGCTGGGAATTGTACTGGGAATCACTGGGAATCATACTGGGAATCACTGGGAACTGTGCTGGGAACTGTGCTGGGAATTGTGCTGGGAATTGTGCTGGGAATTGTGCTGGGAATCACTGGGAATTGTACTGGGAATCACTGGGAACTGTGCTGGGAACTGTGCTGGGAATTGTGCTGGGAATCACTGGGAATTGTGTTGGAAATGACTGGGAATTGTGCTGGGAATTGTGTGTGGAATTGTTGGGAATTACCAGGAATTGTGCTGGGAATCACCAGGAATTGTGCTGTCCTTCCCCCTTTTCCCCCCAGGAATCCCAAAATCCCAAAATCCCCCTGGAATCCCGAACCTTCCAGCCGGGAACGTCCCGCATGATCTTGGCCTCCTCGTCCAGGTTCTGCCGCAGCATCCGCAGAGTCCTGGGGACAGAGGGCAGGGAGAGGGATCCCAACCCCAGGGGGGATCCTAATCCCAGAGGGATCCCAATTCCAGAGAGATCCCAACCCAGAGGGATCCCAGTTCCAGAGAGATCCCAATTCCAGAGGGATCCCAGTTCCAGAGGGATCCCAATTCCAGAGGGATCCCAATTCCAGAGAGATCCCAACCCCAGAGGGATCCCAACCCCAGGGGGATCCCAATTCCAGAGGGATCCCAATTCCAGAGAGATCCCAACCCCAGAGAGATCCCAATTCCAGAGGGATCCCAACCCCAGGGGGATTCCAACCCCAGAGAGATCCCAATCACAAAAGGATCCCAAATCCAGAGGGGATCCCAATCCCGAAGGGAATCCCAACCCCAAAGGGATCCAATCCCAAAGGGGATCCCAATCCCAGCAGGGATCCCAATTCCAGAGGGGATCCCAGTCCCATTTAGGTGGATCCCCATCCCATTTGGGAGGATCACAGTCCCATTATGTTGATCCTAGTCCCAGAGGATCCCAGTCCCAGGGATCCCCAGTCCCATTTGGGGTGATCCCAATCCCAGGGGATCCCCCAGTCCCAGGGATCCCCCAGTCCCAGGGATCCCCAGTCCCAGGGATCCCCAGTCCCATTTAGGGTGATCCCAGTCCCAGGGATCCCCAGTCCCATTTGGGGTGATCCCAATCCCAGGGGATCCCCCAGTCCCAGGGATCCCCCAGTCCCAGGGATCCCCAGTCCCAGGGATCCCATTTGGGGTGATCCCAGTCCCAGAGGATCCCCCAGTCCCAGGGATCCCAGTCCCAGGGATCCCATTTGGGGTGATTCCAGTCCCATTTAGGTGGATCCCAGTCCCAGGGATCCCAGTCCCATTTAGGTGGATCCCAGTCTCAGGGATCCCAGTCCCAGGGGATCCCCAGTCCCATTTGGGGTGATCCCAGTCCCAGGGATCCAGTCCCAGGGATCCCATTTAGGTGGATCCAGTCCCATTTAGGTGGATCCCAGTCCCATTTAGGTGGATCCCAGTCCCATTTGGTGTGATCCCAGTCCCATTTAGGTGGATCCCAGTCCCATTTAGGTGGATCCCAGTCCCAGGGGATCCCAGTCCCATTAAGGTGGATCCCAGTCCCAGGGATCCCATTTAGGTGGATCCAGTCCCGGCTCCAGCCCCGTACCTGCGGTCAGACTCCGCCTGCAGCAGCGGCATCAGCGCGATCCGAGCCTCCAGCTCCTCGATCAGCAACCGCCTGCAGCGGGAGTGGGGGCGGCTGGGAACGGGCTGGGGGCACTGGGAGGGACTGGGAGGGCTGGGAACGGGCTGGGGGCACTGGGAGGGACTGGGAACGGGCTGGGAACGGGCTGGGGGCACTGGGAGGGACTGGGAACGGGCTGGGGGCACTGGGAGGGACTGGGAGGGACTGGGAATGGGCTGGGAACGGGCTGGGGGCACTGGGAGGGACTGGGAATAGGGACTGGGAATGGGGAGGACCTGGGAACGGGAATGGGCTGGGAACGGGCTGGGGGCACTGGGAATGGGCTGGGAACGGGCTGGGGGCACTGGGAGGGACTGGGAGGGACTGGGAACGGGCTGGGGGAACTGGGAGGGACTGGGAACGGGCTGGGAACGGGCTGGGGGCACTGGGAGGGACTGGGAGGGACTGGGAACGGGCTGGGGGCACTGGGAATGGGCTGGGAACGGGCTGGGGGGACTGGGAATGGGCTGGGAACGGGCTGGGAACGGGCTGGGGGCATTGGGAGGGACTGGGAACGGGCTGGGAACGGGCTGGGGGCACGTGGGAATGGGCTGGGAACGGGACTGGGAACGGGCTGGGAACGGGCTGGGGGCACTGGGAGGGACTGGGAATGGGCTGGGGGCACTGAGAGGGACTGGGAGTGGGCTGGGAATGGGCTGGGGGCACTGGGAGAGACTGGGAACGGGCTGGGGGCACTGGGAGGGACTGGGAGGGACTGGGAACGGGCTGGGAACGGGCTGGGGGCACTGGGAGGGACTGGGAATGGGCTGGGAACGGACTGGGAATGGGCTCGGGGCACTGGGAGGGACTGGGAGCGGGCTGGGAACGGGCTGGGGGCACTGGAAGAGACTGGGAACGGGCTGGGAATGGGCTGGGAACGGGCTGGGGGCACTGGGAGGGACTGGGAGGGACTGGGAACGGGCTGGGGCACTGTGAACGGGCTGGGACTGGGAACGGGCTGGGAGGGACTGGGAATGGGCTGGGAACGGGCTGGGGGCACTGGGAGGGACTGGGAATGGGCTGGGGGCACTGGGAGGGACTGGGAGGGACTGGGAACAGGCTGGGAACGTGCTGGGGGCACTGGGAGGGACTGGGAACGGGCTGGGGGCACTGGGAGGGACTGGGAACGGGCTGGGAATGGGCTGGGAACGGGCTGGGGGCACTGGGAGGGACTGCGGGCACTGGGAGCACTGGGGGGTCCCGGGGGGGCACTGGGAGGTGCCCGCAGCCATAAGCGCAGGGAGCCCCGGGATAACCGGGATAACGGAGATAATCGGGATAATCGGGATACCCGCGATAACGGGGATAATCGGGATACCCAGCAGGGGCTCGGAGCGTCACCTGCGCTCGCGGTTCCACTTGACCAGGGTGTAGTAGCCGAGCAGGAGGCTCCCGATGCCGAGCGCGAACAGGCTGTACCCTGAGGCGTGAGGGCAGCGGGGGGGGCGCTCAGCGCGGGGCCCGCAGAGGCCGCTCGGCCCCGTTCGGCCCCGTTCGGCCCCGCTCGGCCCCGCTCGGCCCCGCTCGGCCCCGCTCGTTCCCCTCCGCGCTCACCTGAGAGGCCGCGGCGCGGGAGGTGCCGCTTGTAGTCGATGGGGCCGTACCCGCCCGGCGGGGCCATGTCCTGCTTCACCTTGGGCGCCGCCATTGCGGCGCTGATCGATGACGTCACCGCGCCGCGCCGCCAGCCCGCCCAGTTCCCGCGCGCGGGAAACTCACGTGGTGCAGTCACGTGAGAGGTGGGGCCGGAGCTTAAAGGGGCAACGCGCGTTTAAAAGGGCAATGCCACAGGTGAGGCTGAGATTTGGGGGGCACTGGGGTCACCTGAGCTCACCTGAGGGGCTCAGAGCCCCCTGGAACAGCCCCCCAAAGGCTCAGAGCCCCCCTGGCTGACGGGATATTGGGGAACTGAAGGGTGGGTGCCCCAATGTGATGCCCAATCCTTGGCTTTGCTGCTTCCCAATCACAGAATTCCCAAGAATTCCCAGGAATTCCAGCAGCTCCAGGTGTATTTACCTGTGCCTGACCCCTCTTCAATCCCAAAGATCCCACCAGGAGCAGCGAAAGGATTCCCAGGATCCCCCAGGTGCTTTTGCCACCTCCAGGTGAACATTCCCAACACTCCATCCCATCCCTTTCCCTGGGAATGTTTTCCAGCTCTGGATTGAGGTCGCCATGTCCCTAATCGGCACCGCCAGGATTTAGGGATTTGGTGGGTGGGGGGATTCCCAGTGCCAAACCCAAATTATTCCCAATCCTCAGGGATTTGGGGCATTCCCAGAGGAATGGATCAACAGCTCGGAGTCAGGGGGATCCAGCAATTCCTTGGGATCATCTTCACACCCAACAGGATCCAGCAATTCCTTGGGATCATCTTCAAACTCAACAGGATCCAGCAATTCCTTGGGATCATCTTCACACCCAACAGGATCCAGCAATTCCTTGGGATCATCTTCACACCCAACAGGATCCAGCAATTCCTTGGGATCATCTTCAAACCCAACAAGATCCAACATTTTCTGGGATCATCTTTAATCCCAACAGGATCCAGCAATTCCTTGGGATCATCTTCAAACCCAACAGGATCCAACAATTCCTTGGGATCATCTTCAAACCCAACAGGATCCAACATTTTCTGGGATCATCCTCCCATCCAAAAAGATCCATCACTTCCTTGGGATCTTCCACCCAACAGGATCCCCCTCTTCCTTGGGATTGTCTTCCCAACCCACCGGGATCCATAAATTCCTTGGGATCATCCTCCCACCTAATGAGATCAAATAATTTTTTGGGACCATCCTCCCATCCACTGGGATCTGTTAATTATTTGGGATCATCTTCCCCTCGGATAAGATCCATCAATTCCTTGGGATCATGGGATCATCCTCCCATCCAATGAGATCAAATAATTCTTTGGAATCATCTTCACACCCAATGAGATCCATTAATTGTTTTGGGATCATCCTCTAATCCAGAGGGATCCTTTAATTCCTTGGAATCATCTTCCCTTCAGATAAGATCAATCAGTTTCTTGGGATCATCTTCCAATCAAAAGAGGTCCATCAATTCCTTGGGATCATCTTCACACCCAATGGGATCCATCATTTTCTGGGATCATCTCCCCATCCAATAGAAAGAATCCTTTAATTCCTTGGGATCACCAGATCAGGATCCATTCCCAAGATTCCTCAGCAATCCCACAGGAGCTGTCCATGGAAAACCAGCCTGGAAAATCCCAAATATCCCAAATTTTCCCATCCCTCCAAGCTGGGCTTCACCTGCAGGATCCATTCCCTGATTCCCTCTTTTCCCAATCCTGCGGCTCCGGTGACCGAGAATTCGGGATAATTCCATGGAAATTTGGGATAACTCCATGGGAATTCGGGACAATTCCATGGAAATTCCCACATGGTTGCTGTAGACGCTCTTAAAACTCGGATTTTATCCAGAATTGAGGGGAAAATAAATCCGGGAATGTCCTTGGCCTGTTCTCCCTCCAGAGGGAAATGATCCAACAGCTCTGTGAGTTTTTCTGGAATGTTCAGGTGAAATCCAAAGGTGCTGGAGCAGGAATTCCAGGTGGGAATGAAGAACAGTTTGGATTTATGGATTTGTGCCTCTGAAATTTCACAAAAATCCCAGATTTTTTTTTTGGGAATACATCTTGGCAGAGGAGGGAGGAGATCCAGCTTTGTCTGGGTGATCCATGAGATGAATTCTGATCCCCAAAATCCTGGGAATTCGAGGCAGATCCAGGAATTTCTCTGTTCATTGTCATTCCAATTCCAACCTCCAATTAATTATTAATTAATTATTAATTACTGTTTGTCGATTCCAGATCCTTCTGCTGGCGGGATTAGTGAGAATTATTACATTTTGGGATTTATTCTGGATTTTTTTTCCCCCTTAAATCTCCCAAAATTTCCCCATTTCACCCCCTCCTGCAGCCTGAATTCCCAGTTTTCCATCTGGGATTGAACTTTGGGAATTCAATTCCAATTCTTCCCAAAAAAACCCCGGATAATTGGCTGGGAGAATTCAGGGGTAAAGGAATAATTCCTGAAATGAGGATAAAAACAGACATGGAATAAAACCCAATCCCAAATCCACTGGAATTTTGGATTTCTTACATTTTTCTCAGGAAAGGCGACACAGGAATCCCTGGAATATAAAAAAAATTGGGAAATTACCTTTTATCCAAGCTGGAAATGCTGAGGAAGAAGATCCTTGGATGACAAAAAAAATTCCAACCCTTTTTTTTTTTTTTGGCGAAATCGAAATCCCAAAATCCAAGAAAAAACCACACGGCTCCCGAATTCCACCGCGGGAATTTTCCCATGAAAATCCGGGATTTTTTTTTTTTTATTTTTTTATTATTATTATTATTATTTCACAAGTTGCTAAAATCTAAAGTACAACGGTGCTTCCTCGTTATCCGCGGTGTCCTAGAAAATCCCAAAATCCCGGCGGCTCCGAGCGGGAATTTTATGGCTTTAGGGACCCCCTGGATCCGACAGCTCATGCAGCAAAGCTCGGGAAGAGCAGGAAAACGGGATCCAGGATCCCGAGGGATTTGTGGGGTCGAAGGGTTGGGTGGTGTTCCCATGGATCCCAGAGATCTCAGGGATTTGGGAATTCCAAAAGGGATCTAAGAGATCTCAGGGATTCCAGAATTACAAAAGGGGATCCAAGAGATCTCAGGGATTTGGGAATTCCAAAAGCCTGAAGGATTTGGGAATCCCAAAAGGGATCTAAGAGATCTCAGGGATTCCAGAATTACAAAAGGGGATCCCAGAGATCTCAGGGATTTGGGAATTCCAAAAGGGGATCCAAGAGATCTCAGGGATTTGGGAATTTCAAGAGCCTGAAGGATTTGGGAATCCCAAAAGAGATCCCAGAGATCTCAGGGATTTGGGAATTCCAAAAGGGATCCAAGACATCTCTGGGATTCAGGAATTCCAAAAGGGATCCAAGAAATCTCTGGGAATTCCAAAAGGGATCTAAGAGATCTCAAGGATTCCAGAATTCCAAAAGGGATCCAAGAGATCTCAGGGATTTGGGAATTCCAAAAGGGATCCAAGAGATCTCTGGGATTTGGGAACTCCAAAAGGGATCCAAGAGATCTCAGGGATTTGGGAATTCCAAAAGGGATCCCAGAAATCTCAGAGATTTGAGAATTCCAAAAGCCCAAAAGATTCGGGAATTCCAAAGGGGATCCAAGAGATCTCAGGGATTTGGGAATTCCAAAAGGGATCTAAGAGATCTCTGGGATTCAGGAATTCCAAAAGCCTGAAGGATTTGGGAATTCCAAAGGGGATCCAAGAGATCTCAGGGATTCCAGAATTCTAAAAGCCTGAAGGATTTGGGAATCCCAAAAGGGGATCCAAGAGATCTCTGGGATTCAGAAATCCCAAAGGGAATCCAGCAGCCTCAAGGATTTGGGAATCCCAAAGATCTCAGGAATTTGGGAATCCTAAAATGAATCCAACAGATCTCAGGGATTCCAAAGTCCCAAAGAGGATCCAAAAGACCTCAGAGAATCCCAAATCCCAAAGGGGATCCAGCAGCAGGAATAAACCCAAAATTTGTTCCCAAATTCCCCCCTCCTCCACCATTCCCAAACATTTCCCTTCCAGGGCAGAATTCCACAATTCCCAAATGGGAATTTTCCATTTTATTGAGATTTTTTTCCCCCGTTTCCCCCATTTTTTTGTGTGGTTGTTTTGTTTTTTTTTTTTTTTTTCTTTTTCCTGGAAAAAGGAGACCAGGAAGAGGTTCGGAATATTTGTATTGAAGAGTTGGAACAACTTTGAACCTGAACCATCCCAATCCCAAAAAAACCCCCCCATGGGAACATGGAATTTTCTGAAGGAAAAACCATTCCGGCATTCCAACATGGAATTTTTTCCCAGATCGATCCCAAATTTGGCAGAAATGGAATAAAAACAAATCCTTCAAATTCCTGACAACACTCCAAGGAAAAAATGGGAAAAACCACGTCAGAACCAGGCTGGATCCCAGGTGGAAATTTGGATTTTTCCAGCCTCATTCCAGGCAGAAATTTGGATTTTTCCAGCCTCATTCCAGGCTGGATTCTGAATTTCAGCCCCATTCCATAAAATCTTTTGGATTTTCATCCCCATTCCATAAATATTTTGGATTTTCAGCCTCATTCCAGGTGGGAATTCTGAGTTTCAGCCTCATTCCATAAAATATTTTGGGTTTTTCCAGCCTCATTCCACGCTGGATTTTCTCTCCCCTTCCAAACAAATCTCTCACAAATCATTTTTTTGGGGATTTATCCTGAATTATCCATCCAAAAAAAAAAAAAAAAAAAATCAGGATGGAACATTTGGAAGCGTGGACACAGAGACTTGTTTGGATTTTTAATTCCAAATCCTTCAATTCCAACATTCCCGATTATTTTAATGATCCAGAGTTGGCTGAAATTCCAATTTCCATGGGAATTCTGCTGGAATCCAGAAAGTTTTGATGTTTTTATCCCATTGAATCCTTTTGCTCCCATTTCATTCCCTGTTTTGTTTGTTTTTTTTTTTTTCAGGAATCATCCAAACACCAGGAATAAACCAACCCTTAAAATAAAATTTCGGATTTTAATTGGAGGAATTTTGTTGGGATTTTTTTTTTTTTGGGCGGGGAGGGGGAGGAATAAATGAACTTTTTCCAAATGTTGGCATCCATGAGGAAAAAAAAAAAAAAAAAAAAAAAAAAAAAACCAGGAGAGGAAAATCCCTCTGAATCAACCCCAAAAAATTCCACGTGGGAAAGGAACGGCAACTTTTCCATAAAATCTGATGGAATTTATGGAATTCCACGTCATCCCTCTGTCAGCATCTCCCGATCCAAGCTTGGAATGAAAAGAAAACTCCAAATTCCAAAATTCCAACCCAATTCCCACATTTGAGCTCTTCACATCCCTATGGAAAACATCCCCAAAATCCACATCCGAGTGGGAATTCTGGGGCTTTTTATCCAACAAATCCCAGTTTGGAAAATGAGTTTTGTGGGTTTTTCTTTTCCTAAGCTAAATTCCTAAATATTGAGATGTCAGGAAAAGTGGGAAAAGGGAGGGGTTTTGTCACTGGGATCCAAAGGAATTCTTGGCTTCAGCAATTCCTAAGAAAATAAATTCGGCTTTTCCTGAATTTTTTCCCCTCCTCTTTTTTTTTTCTTTTTTTTTTTTTTTTTCTTTTCAATATATAGATCTCTAAATTATATATATTTATAATTTCCCCAAGAAAATTTCCCAAAGAATTCTTCTAAGGCCTGGAATTCTGCCCCTTGGATTTTCTGGAATTTGGGAAGAAGCCCAAGTTAAAAAAAAAATTATGAGAAAGCAAAATGAAACCAAACTAGCCCTGGATGGATTTTGGGTTGAACCTCTGGAATTCCCAAAAAAAAAAAAAAAAAAAAGATGGAAAACTCCATCCCAAATGGATACAGGAGCATGCTTGGGATGCCTGGAAGAACTCGAATCATAGAGGGAAGGATTGGGAATGGCCAGAATTCCCGGTGGGAATTTTGGGAATTGCTCCCAACCCTCCTTGTCTGCATCAGCTGCTGGAATTCCTATAAATTTTTTGGAATAATATCCCTCAAAACAAGAACAGAAAAGGAAAAACAAAACAAAAAAAAAAACAACCAACCAACCTAACCAACCCTCCCAAAGGAAAAAAAGAAAATTCCCAAAAAGTTTCACTTTGGAGTCTCTGGGAAACGTCGGGAAGGCCCAAAATTCACGGGATGAGAAATAACCAAAGGTGTTTTCTTTTTTTTTTTTTTTTTTTTGTCTCTCAAGGTTTAGGAACTACCAATGGTTCCAAAGTCTATTCCAACCAGAATCCAAGAAAAAAAAGTGGGAATTCTCCCGCAGCAATTCCCACTTCCCAGCCAAGGGGGAGAAAAAAAAAAAAAAAAAACCAACCAAACCATCCATACTCAACCGGAATCGGGAATTTTGCACTTTCTTCTTCACGGAATCGTCGGAATTTTGGGAATATCGGGATGTGCCGCCTGATTTCCCGGCTGGAAGAGGAGCAGGGAAAAGGAGCAGCCATGAACTTGGCTCACTAAATGCAGGATGGGGCTGGAATTCCTCTGTCCACGCCCCAAAATTCCGGAACTCCGAAGCGTTCCCGGCAAAAAGTTCGGCGTCGGTGGCGAAGGCAGAGAGAGAGAGAGGAGGAATCGCTGAGTCCTTTCTAAATTTTTTTTTTTTTTTTTTTTTTTGGTGCTGGTGCCAAAAAAATTTCAAAACGAAATACGGAAAAAAGAAAAGCCAACCAAAAAAAAAAAAAAAAAAAAAAAAATTTTTAAGGAATTCTTCCCCTTTTTTGTTTGTTTTGTTTTGTTTTGTTTTGTTTTGTTTTTTTTCTCCCCTGCCAGCTTCCATGAAAAATCTGGGAGCCAAGGGAGCCGGGATTCGGCCACCCCGACGCGGTCACTTCTCCCGGCAGGGACGGATGAGGAGTGGTGGTGTTGTTGCATCCTAGAAAAGCCTCGGGGCGTTATCCAGCTGGGATTTAAAGCAGATTCCACGGAATTGTGGTAGAAAAACAACAGAAAAAAAAAAAATAAAGGATGGCAGAGCCTGGCAAAGTTGTCCCTCGGGAATTATTTCCACGTGGCCGACTGTGGGATGGAGCGGGGCGGGATCATATCCAGCAGGTACTCGCGCTGCCGGTCCACGGCCGAGGCCGATTTGTGCACGGCCAGAGCGGGGCTGACGAAGGGCAGGGCCCCACCTGCAGGGAAAAAGGGAATTCTGGAGTTAGGGAGTTGTGGAATAGCTTGAGAATGAGGGGAAATAATGAAAAAAGTAATGGAAAAGTTGGATTTTAGCATGGGTTATCCCAGCGGGATCTGGCGCCAAACTCAACCTGATAACGCAAAGGTTTTGGATAAAAAAATCAGGATTTGAGATCTCTGGAATTATGGAGTCATGAAATGTCTCAGGAATGAGGGGAAATAATTCAAAAAAGCCAAATCTTAATGGAAAAGTGGGATTTAAAGATGGATTATCCCAGTGGGATCTGGCACATTCTGGCGCCAAACTCATCCCGATAACACAAAAGTTTTGGATGGAAAATCAGGATTTGAGATCTCTGGAATTCTGGAATTGCTCTGGAATGAGGGGAAAAAAAGCCAAATTCACATGGAAAAGCAGCATTTAAATATGGATTATTGAGGCTGATTTGTGCACGGCCAGAGCGGGGCTGACGAAGGGCAGGGCCCCACCTGCAGGGAAAAAGGGAATTCTGGAGTTAGGGAGTTGTGGAATAGCTTGAGAATGAGGGGAAATAATGAAAAAAATAATGGAAAAGTTGGATTTTAGCATGGATTGTCCCAGCGGGATCTGGCGCATTCTGGTGCCAAACTCATCCTGGTTTTGGATCAAAAATCAGGATTTGAGCTCTCTGGAATTAGGGAGTTATGAAATGTCTTGAGAATGAGGGGAAATAATTAAAAAATGCCAAATCTTAATGGAAAAGTGGGATTTAAACATGGATTATCCCAGTGGGATCTGGTGCATTCAGGTTCCAAACTCATCCTGGTTTCAAATCAAAAATCAGAATTTGAGCTCTCTGGAATTCTGAAGTCATGGAATAGCTCAGGAATGAGTGGAAATAAAGACAAAAAAGCATGGAAAAGCAGGATTTAAATAGGGATTATCCTGGTGGGATCTGGCATCAAACTCATCCTGATAACACAAAGGTTTTGGATGAAAAATCAGGATTTGAGATGTCTGGAATCATGGAATGCCTCTGGAATGAGGAGAAAGATTTAAAAAAAAATGGAAAAGCAGGAGTTAAACAGAGATTATCTCAGTGGGAACTGGAGCATTCAGGTTCCAAACTCATTCCAAAAAATGTAAAGGTTTTGGATCAAAAATCAGGATTTGAGCTCTCTGGAATGAAATTATGAAGTGATGGATGAAGTTATTTGGAATATAATATAATCCCAAGAAATCCATCCAGAAAACTCCCACTAAAATTTTCTTTCCACCCTTTAAAATTTGCACCAGGTTGACTTTCCCAGCAAGAAATCAATAAATAATTCATCACATACGAATCGATAAATCAGCCCAAAAAATCTCAAATTAACACCCAAAAATCCAGGAATTTTTTTCCCAAAGAAAAGCAGGTTTTTGGGATGCCATACCTGTGCTGATGGGGTTTTTCTTCCAGGCTCCTGAGCTGCCCTTGCTGCCTGACCTCTCGTGTTTTCCGGGCCGGCTGCCGAGGGCGGCGCTGCCCGAGGAGCTCTGGATTTTGGGAGAGGAGCTGTAGGAGTGCAGGACCCCTCGGGAAGCACCTCGGGACATCTGGCTGGAACTCTAGGAAAAAACAAAAAAAAAATATCTGGGAGGATCTTTGGGAATGGATGATTTTGGGGGCTGAACTGGATAATCTTCAGGACTGGCTGATTTTTGGGATTGGTTGATTTTTGGGGGCTGGACTGGATAATCTTTGGGACTGGGTGATCTTCAGGACTGGCTGAGTTTTGGGATTGGTTGATTTTTAGGGGCTGAACTGGATGATCTTTGGGACTGGATGATTTTTGGCACTGACTGATCTTCAGGACTGGCTGAGTTTTGGGATTGGTTGATTTTTAGGGGCTGAACTGGATGATCTTTGGGACTGGATGATTTTTGGCACTGACTGATCTTTAGGATTGGTTGACTTTTGGGATTGGCTGATCTTTGGCACTGGCTGATTTTTGGCACTGGCTGATTTTTAGCACTGGCTGATTTTTGGCAGTGGCTGACCTTTAGGACTGGCTGATTTTTGGCACTGGCTGATTTTTGGGGTTGGCTGATTTTTAGGATCAGCTGATTTTTGACATTGGCTGATTTTTGGCACTGGCTGATTTTTGGGATTGGCTGATTTTTGGGATTGGCTGATTTTTGCCACTAGCTGACCTTTAGGATTGGCTGATTTTTTGGGATTGGCTGATTTTTGGCACTGGCTGACCTTTAGGACTGGCTGATTTTTGGCACTGGCTGATTTTTGGGGTTGGCTGATTTTTAGCATCAGCTGATTTTTGATACTGGCTGATTTTTGGGATTGGCTGATTTTTAGCACTGGCTGATTTTTGGGATTGGCTGATTTTTAGCACTGGCTGATTTTTGGGATTGGCTGATTTTTAGCACTGGCTGATTTTTGGCATTGGCTCGTTTTTGAGATTGGCTGATTTTTGCCACTGGCTGACCTTTAGTATTGACTGATTTTTAGCACTAACTGATCTTCACAAACTGCCAGAACACCTACAACCCACCCCACCCTAAACCCAACCTGTGGGACCAAACTCCCCACACCCCATACTCAACCTTTGGGACACCCCCAAGCACTTTTCCCATTTCTGGACACCCAGGCCAGGCCCTCACCTGCTTGAGCGCGTGGTGCTGCCCCACGGGCTCGGCCTTGGGCTGCCCGGGAGGGGCCGTTTGCTGCAGGATCCTCTGCTCGATCTCCTGCTCCTGCTGCAGGGCCTTGACGAAGGCGGCCTTGAGCCGGTTCGTGTGCTCGGCCTTCAGGGCCTTCTTCTGGTTGGAGGCCATGCAGGTCTCGCACATGATGGTGCCGTTCTTCTCCTCCCGCCAGCGGCACGTGAAGTCCGTGTGGCACTGCGCGCACAGGTAGGGCTCGCGGCAGGACACGGCCACCGCCACCTTCCCTGAGGGACAAACAGGGCGGGTCAGCTCCAGTGCCACCTTCCCTGAGGGAAAAACTCCTGGGATTGGTCACTGCCACCTTCTCTGAGGGACAAACAGGGCGGGACAGCTCCAGTGCCACCTTCCCTGAGGGTCAAAAACCTGGGATTGGTCACTGCCACCTTCCCTGAGGGACAAACAGGGCGGGTCAGCTCCAGTGCCACCTTCCCTGAGGGTCAAAAACCTGGGATTGGTCACTGCCATCTTCCCTGAGGGACAAACATGGAGGGCCAGCTCCAGTGTCACCTTCCCTGAGGGACAAACAGGGCGGGACAGCTCCAGTGTCACCTTCCCTGAGGGATAAACACCCGGGATTGGTCACTGTCACTGTCCATGAGGGACAAACAGGGCGGGTCAGCTCTAGTGTCACCTTCCCTGAGGGACAAATACCTGTCACCTTCCCTGAGGGACAAACTCCTGGGATTGGTCACTGCCACCTTCCCTGAGGGACAAACAGGGTGGGTCAGCTCCAGTGTCACCTTCCCTGAGGGACAAACACCCGGGATTGGTCACTGCCACCTTC
>NW_026612983.1:0-24941 GCF_029582105.1 Oenanthe melanoleuca | reverse complement strand
GTTTTTGGGGGTTTAGCCCAGCGCTGACCCTGTCCCTCCCGTGTCCGTCCCCCTGGGATCCTCCCCAGGCACCACCCTGCCCCGCCCCAGCCCTGGCTGCGCACCCGCCGCTAACGCCGCCTTGTGGCACAGCGCGGTACTGCAGCCGCTGCCGAGCACTGCCAGAGCGCCGGCTCGGGGGTGGGTGGCTGCAGTACCGCGCTGCACCCACAGGGCAGCACTGCCGCCCTTCCCACGCTCGCAGCCGCGGCCGCTCTCGCAGCCCGAACTCGGCGTCACCCTCCCCTCTATTCACACACACCCCCCGCTCCCCGCTCCATCCGGGCAGCGCCGGCGGGGACGCCGCTGCAATCCGGATCTCCGGCGAGGAGAACAGCATTGCTGCCCTGCCGGATTGAGAAATCCGATTCCTTGCAGAGATTGAGGGGATAGGGAGCTGATCCTCAGGCTGGCTTTTGGCAGCGGCAATTGGGTGAGATGGGGAGAGGGGATATTCCCCCGGATCCGTTAAAGCCAGCTCTGCTGGGTTTGGGTATCTCTCTCCAAAAACTGATCCCGCTGAAGGGGGCTTGAGGAAGCAGCGGGATGCCCTGGGGGCTGTGCTGGAAGCCCCAGCCCCGGTGAGGAATGCTGGGCAGTGCCGGCTCCGAGGGGACCCGGAACAGGGAACAGCCCCGCTTCGGCCCCGGGAGAGGGGGCGGGCCGCGAGCGATGGCCCCGCCCCAGCCCGGGCAGGACGGGGCGC
The DNA here is from genome assembly GCF_029582105.1 of Oenanthe melanoleuca. Classification (NCBI taxonomy): domain Eukaryota; kingdom Metazoa; phylum Chordata; class Aves; order Passeriformes; family Muscicapidae; genus Oenanthe; species Oenanthe melanoleuca. The sequence goes on along the minus strand of NW_026612983.1, from coordinate 24,196 downwards.
CGGGGAGGGAGCGGGCGGGGCCGGGCGGGGATTGGAGGGGCGGGGCCGGGCCCGACTCAGGTGCGCGGGGCCCCAGTGCGGCTGCGCGGGCCGGGGCCTATTTCTATGCGGCCGATCCGCTCCCGGCCCGTTCCATTCGGGACACTCGTGCTGGGATGCGGCGGGATCCTCGTCGGAGCGCTGTGCCAGGGACAGCTCCCGGTTCTGCGCGAATCCGGGGCGCTCAGGTAGGACCAGGGTCGGGTCTAGGTTTTGGCGGTATTGGCTGGGGGTTCCAGGCGGTGCCGCCTCTCCCCGGGCAGGCAGGGTGCGGGTAGCGGGGCCGGGATCGGGATCGCCGCAGGCAGCAGCAGCAGCCGCCCCGGACGGGCGCTGGGGCTGAGCCCGGCGCTGCCGCTCCCATTCCGTTCCGGCGGCCGCGGCACTCTGGACACGGTCCCGCTGTGGCCTCGGGGAGCCGGGGCTCTGCCGGTAACCGCGCCCGGAAGAACGGCGGCGGGATCTCCCCGTGTAGACGCTGCATCGCGGCTGGACCCGGCCGGGGCGCGGGGAGCGCCGTGCCAGCCCTGGGAGCCCCAAATCCCGGCGCTCCCGGTGCCCCCGTCCCGCAGAGGCCCCGCAGCCCTGAGCGCGGAGCAGCGCCCGGCTCCCCGTTCCCGTGCGCGCACAGCCCCGGGGCTGCTGCCCGCGCACCCCTGCGGAACGAGCGGGGCTGGGGCGCGGGAGGAGCCGCTCGGCGGGGCCGGGCACGGTTCTGCTCGGGCTGCTTCTCCATCACCTGCTAGGTGCGACGCTCCCCCTCTCCCTTGCTTTGCAACTCCAAGAAGCTCTGCAATGGCAAAGCCTCTTTTATTAAAATTCGGCTGCGGCTTTTCCTCTTTGCTTCCAGGTCACAGGATATACTGGGATTGAGAGGGTTCCTAAAATCCGACTCTCGAGGACACGGCCCGTGGGAGAATTGAACTCACAACCTTGGCACTACCTGGACTGTGCTCCGACTGACTGAGCCCTCTGCATCACAGGTATGAAACTCCCAAGGATGGGAATCCTTGGCTCCAGCAAGCTGCACAGAGGTCTCAGTGCTTCCCACTCACTGCCAGCAATGCTCCTTGTTGTTTCTGTGTGTCCCAGCTGCGGGGAACAGGGGGCAGGAGGAGGCCAGGAGTCCCCGAAAGGCATCCAGCACCTCTTGTCCATGGGCCCTCGGGGCAGGGGCTGTGCCTGCAGCGTCCTGCCCGTGCCGAGCACACGGCCCGGGATGGGCGCTGGGTGCCCGGCCGGCGCTGGCACGGACACGGCTCAAGGGCTGCCCATGGCTCCCGGGCCAGGGGCTGCTCTGAGCAGGCTCCTGGAGATGCTTCAGCCTGGATACAGGCCACTGACAGCCCAAAAGCAGCCCAAGGAGCAGCTGGCGTGTCCTGGTGATGGTGGCACGGGCTGCGTGCAGAGGGGCTCAGACAGCAATTCCTGGTTCCAGCCTCCCAGAGCTCCCAGGCAGCTGCCAGGTATGTCCTGTCCACCCCAATTGCCTTCCCTTCCCTTCCCTTCCCTTCCCTTCCCTTCCCTTCCCTTCCTTCCCCTTCCCTTCCCGTTCCCGCCTGAGGCCTCGTTCAGCAGCAGCAGCAGCACTAAAGCCAAGGCAGTCTTCCCTCACAGCTATTAAATGCCAACCGACAGCCTGCAGAGATGCCTTCAAATCAAAGGTTCAGGTGGGATGAAGTTTTGTTTGGACGAAGGTGGGAGTTTCCAGGGAGCCAGCTGGAAGTGCAGAAGGGATGGAAAGCTTTCCCAGGTGGGTCCCACTGGAGGTGTGCTGAAGGCAGGGATGTGCACCCTTTGCTGAGGGAAAAGAACTTGCATGCAGAGGCTCTGAAAGGAGCTGAGCTGCTGCAGGGAGAGATGTCCTCCCGTGGGCACGGGGAGCTGCCTTGGCACGGGACGGGAGCGCCCCCGGCCCTGCCTTCTCCTGCTTGAAAATATCACCTGGAGCCCCGGCTCAGGGGGGCTAAATCAGCTGGACTCCAGGCAGCTCTGTCAAGTGCCCCCAGGGACATGGGCGGGGCTGGGGGATGAGGGCTTTAAATAGCCAATTCTTTGGAACAGATGCCTGTCCCTGTCCCGATGCTGCTGAGCTTCCTTGGGCGCTCTGCCCGTTCCTGGCACAGCTGGCGTTCAAGGGGCAGCTCTGCACGGGAATATCCACCCTCCGTGAGGCACTGTGAGGTTATGGCAGCAGGAACTGAGCAGATAATTGGGGGCCGTGGGATAATTCACGGGAACTAGCAAAGCTGAGAGGGAGCCCCGAGTCTGGGCGCTGCACAGAGAACAATCTTTGTGCTGCCCTGTCAGCTCAACCCCCGGGCTGGGAAGTTTTGGGAGTCAAATGTATGGAATTGTACAAATCACAGAAACTGGGCTGTGATCACCCAGAGGGACAATCCAAGTCCCAGATGATTCCTCCACAATCCAATCTCGGGATTTTAAAGCCCTCATGGTGGCCCTGTGCCTGCCAGGAGCTCTGACTGTGCTTTTCCTTTCCTACCAGCTCGTGAGCAGTGTCAGGGCCACCATGAGGGCTTTGAAATCCAGACAGACCCCAAATCCCACACAGTGACTAATACGAATGAAGAACTGCACTGTTCTCATCAGAAGCTCAAAACTCTTGTTTATGAATTTTATGACAGCAATGTAATGGAATCCCACGAGCCTCATTAATGCTTTTGGTTTCATTCTTATGTATTTTTAATCCCTCATTTGGCAGCTGGTAAAACTTATCCTGGAATTCAGAAGCAGGGCTGGCTCTGACCTTCACCTCTGGTCCCACTTTGTGCAAGCACCACTTGTGCCAGGGTGAACAGATGGCATGGCCTGTGCCCACTGCCTGGGATTCACCCAACCAAAACCAAGAGCAAATGCTGGTAGGGCTTTAAGAACTGGAAATAACTTGGAAACAAAATAATTCACCTTTTTCTTCTGGTCCATTTTTTTTTTTTTTTTTTTCTTCCAGGTGCTGGACTTGCCTCTGTGGATGTGCACTGAGCTCTCACTACAGGGGACTGTGAGGCCTGACTGGCTGTGAGTTTGTGTTCTTCTCACTGGGAATCAGAAATGATCATTAATTAGACCACCGAAATCTTTTCTGAAACCTTTCCCCTTTCCTGCCCTTTGCTGATAAGTCTCTTTCTGCCTTTAACTCTACAGCTGTTCCCTGACGTGATTTCCCCTGCCTCACTTCTGTGCAGCTCCTAGCTGGGGAAAACTGGGATAACTTAGAGGGGACAGAGGTGAAACTTTTAGCTGGATTTTTCTAAAATTTTCTAATGATACTGAAATTATTTCCAATTGCCCCAGTGAGAAGAACACCAACTTGCAGGCATCAAAAGCTCCAAACTCGTTTAATTGAGGCAGGTCCAAGGAAAAACCAGCCATGCCAGGCTGAGGCTGGAGCTCATAATTCATTGTTGGTGTCTGCTGCAGTCTAGGAATAGCTCTCTCATTTGTCACTTGCTTGATCTGCTTTTATATCCCTGATTCAAATGGAGTTAGGCAAACTTCATGTTTGCTATTAGGCTATGAAGAAGCCTATTGTAACCAGCAAATGCTTTTCTTAGATGGAAATGTGCATGCAAAATACAAAGAGCTTTGATACTGAGCTTTTTTTTTCCCCCCCCGAGGTTCAAGTATTTTATCATTTTAATAGTATTTCATTTTCCTGTTGCACTCATTTTTAGAGTGCATCTTTTGTATTAGCTCTGAGTACCATAATTCCTTCCAAATTCCTGTGGCACTATTACCATAACTACACAATTAGCTACAGCTGGATGTAGCAGAGGTGAACACTAAATAATTTTGTTGGCAGGAGGCTCAGTGTCTTTTAACCCAGACACCTTCTTTACTGATGCCTGGTTTGTTACTCTGCTTTAGGGAGTATGGGGAACTTCAGATACAAAGAAGAGAATTTAAAAGTTATAATTGTACAAGTTTGTTATGCAAAAAGGTGCTGAAGGTGCTGCGGATTTGTTCTGGATTGTTATTTGTGGGTTTTTTGTTTGTTTGTTTTCTTTTGGGATTTTTTGTTGTTGTTTTTGGTGTGGTTTTTTTGTTTGTTTGTTTGTTTTCCTTCCCCTAGCTTAAAGAAACTTGAAGAAGGAATTTGGATGCTGAGAAGAGCATCAGTGTGTTCACTGGCAGCACGGGCTGGGATGAGGGCTGAGCAGGACCCAAGCTGCAGCACTTCAACCATTCAGCTTTCACCTCCTGTTTTATCACGGCCTTTATGAGACAGATGTGAATCGATGAGTCCCAGGCCGAGCCGTGCCCGTGCCCTGTTCTGTCGGAGCTGGTGCTTTCCTGACAGGTTCAGCAGCCACACTCTGTAATAAATACTCCTGGGTCTGCTGCTGTTCCTCTTCCAGCTTTATATTCAATTTTCCACCCCTTCTCTCCTCTCTGTCCGCTGTGTCTTTTGTGTTCCTTTCTTGGCCTGTGTGCTCCCCATCCCATTCCCTTTCACTGCTTCACTCTCTTGTTCTTCTTTTTCTTTTTTGAAATGAATACTCAAATTTATATAATATCTCTTACTCAATCCCTCTCCCTGTTCTGTCCTACTTTTTGCCTCTCTCTCTGTCTCACTTGCTGCCTGCATCTTTATTTCTCCTTTCTTCCTCTCCTTGTCCCTCTGTCCTGCACCGTGACTGTGTTTCTTTGTCCCTGTCACTGTCCCTTTGCCTGTACCTGTGTGCACCTGCTGCCCAGTGCTCCTCCCTGACCGTCCCCTCTCTTGGTGAGCCTCTGTCCTGCTGGCCGTGCCTCTCTGTCTCCGTCCCTGTGCTGCTCCTTGGCCGCGTTTGCCCGCCCCGGCACGTGCCGCGGTCGATTCCTCTGCGGGTTCTTGTTTCCCTCTTTGTATCCCTCAGTCCTTGCTGCGTGTTTGGCACCGTGTTTCATTCTGCGTCCTTCTCCGTGCCTCGCTCGTGTTCCTGTTTTATTCTGTGTGGCTCTGTGGAGCTCCCCGTGCCGGTGGTTCCCACGGGTGTGTCCCATTTGCTGTCCCTGTTCTTTTTTAATCCCTCTCTGTGTGCGGCCCATTCACCATCCCAGGTGTTTTTGGATTTTTTTGTTTTTTTCCATTTCATCCTGCGCCTTGATCTTAGTTTTCTTGCTGTGTCCTCTCTGCTGGTGCTTCCTCTTCTGCCCCTTGTTGCCTGTGTCTGCGGGGCTGAGAAGGAACTTCAGCCCTTCTGGGGGCTGTCCCCCACTTCCTTGCGTGAGCAGAGTCCCTTTTTGGGGGGATGGACCGTGGGAAGGGCTCGAATAAAGTGCCGTGCTCCTGCCCGAGGCAGTTGTAGTTGTTGTGTGCCTTCTTTGGGGGTGAGGAAAAAAGGCTGAGGGGGACAGGGGGTGGAGACTCGGGGGCTCCCGTGTCCTTTGGGGCACCCCAAGGTCCCGAGGAGAGGGAGCCACGCTGCGGTGAAGGAGCAGTGAGTGGGGAGTGGGGGGGGTGGTGCCGGGTGCCGTCCCCCAGAGGGACCCAAGAGTGCCAGAACATTCACAGGGAGGGCTGGGTGAGAAGGCAGGAAAATATAAATATAAAAAATACCTAACTACAGCTTAAATAAATGTTTTATTTGGTTAGAGAAGGGTTTTTTAATAGATAATCTAAATATAAAACAAAAATAATAGAAAAATAAAAATATATTTATATAAATATAAAATATATACAAATAGAAGTAACAACTTTATATTAAATATATAAATAATGCAAATATATAGTGTATGAATATAAATTATATATATGAGATTAGAAATATGCAAATAATATAGTTTAAAATCAATGGGTTTTTTTGGTTTTATTTGGTAAAGGCAGGTTTTTTTATAATTAATATAAGCAAAATAAATACACAAATATACAATAAGTTTATAAAGACATAAAAGTAGAATTATTTGTGCATACATGAATATATGTAAGTAAATACATAAATATATAGATCAATATAAACGTAGGATATAAATAATATATACTTCTGGTATAATATATTTATAATATAGATACATTGATTGCAGACATAAAAATGAAAAATATAAATAGAAACATTTAAATATAGTTTAAAATAAAGGGGTTTTTTGTTTGTATTTGGGTAAAGGTGGAGCTTTTAAATAAAATTAGAAACATACACATATATAATAGATAAAGATATATGCATAAAATAGAAATGAATTTTAACAGTATAAATATGTGTACAATAAATAATAAAAATATTATTGTGTATATGTTATCATGCAACCTTAATTGAAAATATAAAATGTGTATAGATTGTAAATATGAATATAAATTAAATATTAATAGATTTTTATTTAACGGGGTTTTTCTATTATTCGCTTAGAGACAGGGATTCTTTTAGTTTTGGTCGGGGTGTTTTGGGGGCATTCTTTTAGGAGGATTTTTTGAAGGGATGGGACTCGTTGCTTTTTGCCTTCGCTTCTCTCTCTGTCCCCAAAGCGCCGCAGCCCCGGGCTGAGCTCGGCGCAGTGCTGCCGCCTTGTGGGCACAGCGCGGTACTGCAGCCGCCGCCGCTCCGGCGCCCTGGCAGCGCTGCCGTCCTGTGGGCACAGCGCGGTGCTGCGCGCGTGCCCTTCCGATGATGGGAGCGAGCGCGTGCCGGGACGCTGCCCTGTAGGACTGCCGCCACGCTGCGGATGCCGCTTGCGGCAGGAGCCCGGCCGAGGCAAGCATCCCCGCCCGTGCCTGCCGCCGCTCGAGCGTCGGCCGGAGCTCTTTTCGGCGTCGTTGCCGGATTCAGGCAGGCGACTTAGAAATTGACATGGTGAGGACGTTACTGGTACCACAACAAAGATGGCAGCCGGGCCGGAAGTGGCCTCTGCCAGTACTAAAGATGGCAGCAGGAAAAGCGGAAGTGACGTCTTGCCACTCTCAAGATGGCGGCTCGGCCGGTACTCGCCTGACCTTCTAGATCTGGCGTCAGAAAGGGCGGGAAAATGAAGGACCCCAGTCTGTTTTGTGGGCTGCCTGCCCGCGACGCCGACAGCGATCCCCGCGGCGCGATTTTCTGCGGGGTTTCCGAGAGTGCGGACACGGGCTGTGGGCTCAGCAGCGCCGCGGGCGCGCGGGAAACGGGCAGGCGCAGACAGGCGGCTGCAGGCAGACGCCTTTCTCTGCCGGGGTCCTGTACTGGGGGCGGTACCGGGCGGTACCGGGGGCGGTACCAGGGGCGGTACCAAGGGCGGCAGCGACGGCGGCAGCGACGGCGGTACCGGGGGCGGTACCCACGGCGGTACCGGGGGCGGTACCGGGCGGGGATCCAGGTGCGGGGCCGTGAGGTGATCCAGGGGCGGGGCCGGGCCCGGCACAGGTGCGCGGGGTCTCGGTGCGGCTGCGCGGGGCGTGGCCGAGGTGATTGGACTCCAGGTAATTGGCTCGGCCCCCATTTGCTCGGGTTGAGCTCGCTGCAGACGTGGCTGCGTTGGAGCTCCGCGCACAGGACAGGTTGGATTTCTGCTTTCCTTCCTCTCAAGCCCTCTCCCCCTCCTCCTCGTGTTCACCTTCTTTTTCTCCCTTTCCCGCCTTTCTCTCTCCTCCTCAAACCGACTCTTTCCCTCCCCTTTCGGCCTCTCATCCTGTTTCTCTCTCTACCTTTCCTCCCTCCTCCCCGTGTTCCTTTTCTTTTCTTTCTCCCCCCAACCTGTCCCCCCCATTCTCCCTCTCCTGTCCCTACCCCGCTCCCCTCTCCTGTTCCCCTCCTGGGTCCCCCGTCCCTCTCCGCCCCCGGCCTTTCCCTCCCCATCCCGCTTCCCTCCGCAGCCCGAGCCCTACCTGCTCCTCTCATCCCTGTGTCCCTGCTCTCCGTCCCTTCTCCCCTGGCTGTTTCCCGCTGTTCCCTCCCTCTGCCCCCGGCGGGGTTCCCCCCATCCGCCCCCCATACCTATACACACCCTACCCTACCCTGTTCTATTCCTTTCTCCTCCTGCTCCTGCTTCTACCCTTCCTTCCCCCCAACCCTGGGTCCCCCGTTCCCTCTCCCTGCTCCCATTCCCCTCATTCAATCCTCCCCTCCTTCCTCCACCCTCCCATTCCCTTCCCACCACACCTGTCCCTGTTCCCTCTCCCTGCTCCCGTTCCCACCCCCCCCCCCCCCCACCAATTCCGCCTCCCCTCCTTCCTCCACTCTCCCATTCCCCCCCCCAGCGCCCCTTCCCCTGTCCCCGCTGCCCCGCACACCCCGGCGCCCCCCGCCCTCGGTCCTTGGTCACCCACCCCGACCGCCCCGTCTGCCCCCCATTCCCATCCTCCGTGCCCGCTTTTCCTCTTTCCCCCGCCCCGCGGGCTTCGGGGCGCCGCATAATAAAGGCCGGAGAGCCGGAGCGGCTGGACCCGGCCGGGCGCGGGGGCCGCCGTGCCAGCCCTGGAGCCCCAAATCCCGGCGCTCCCGGTGCCCCCGTCCCGCAGGCCCCGCAGCCCTGAGCGCGGAGCAGCGCCCGGCTCCCCGTTCCCGTGCGCGCACAGCCCCGGGGCTGCTGCCCGCGCACCCCTGCGGAACGAGCGGGGCTGGGGCGCGGGAGGAGCCGCTCGGCGGGGCCGGGCACGGTTCCGCTCGGGCTGTTTCTCATTCACCTGCCAAATGGGATGCTCCCCCTCTCCCTTGCTTTGCAACTCCAAGAAGCTCTGCAGTGGCAAAGCCTCTTTTATTAAAACTCGGCTGCGGCTTTTCCCCTTTGCTTCCAGGTCACAGGATATACTGGGATTGAGAGGGTTCCTAAAATCCGACTCTCGAGGACACGGCCCGTGGGAGAATTGAACTCACAACCTTGGCACTACCTGGACTGTGCTCCGACTGACTGAGCCCTCTGCATCACAGGTATGAAACTCCCAAGGATGGGAATCCTTGGCTCCAGCAAGCTGCACAGAGGTCTCAGTGCTTCCCACTCACTGCCAGCAATGCTCCTTGTTGTTTCTGTGTGTCCCAGCTGCGGGGAACAGGGGGCAGGAGGAGGCCAGGAGTCCCCGAAAGGCATCCAGCACCTCTTGTCCATGGGCCCTCGGGGCAGGGGCTGTGCCTGCAGCGTCCTGCCCGTGCCGAGCACACGGCCCGGGATGGGCGCTGGGTGCCCGGCCGGCGCTGGCACGGACACGGCTCAAGGGCTGCCCATGGCTCCCGGGCCAGGGGCTGCTCTGAGCAGGCTCCTGGAGATGCTTCAGCCTGGATACAGGCCACTGACAGCCCAAAAGCAGCCCAAGGAGCAGCTGGCGTGTCCTGGTGATGGTGGCACGGGCTGCGTGCAGAGGGGCTCAGACAGCAATTCCTGGTTCCAGCCTCCCAGAGCTCCCAGGCAGCTGCCAGGTATGTCCTGTCCACCCCAATTGCCTTCCCTTCCCTTCCTGCCTGAGGCCTCGTTCAGCAGCAGCAGCAGCACTAAAGCCAAGGCAGTCTTCCCTCACAGCTATTAAATGCCAACCGACAGCCTGCAGAGATGCCTTCAAATCAAAGGTTCAGGTGGGATGAAGTTTTGTTTGGACGAAGGTGGGAGTTTCCAGGGAGCCAGCTGGAAGTGCAGAAGGGATGGAAAGCTTTCCCAGGTGGGTCCCACTGGAGGTGTGCTGAAGGCAGGGATGTGCACCCTTTGCTGAGGGAAAAGAACTTGCAGAGGCACTCTGAAAGGAGCTGAGCTGCTGCAGGGAGAGATGTCCTCCCGTGGGCACGGGGAGCTGCCTTGGCACGGGACGGGAGCGCCCCCGGCCCTGCCTTCTCCTGCTTGAAAATATCACCTGGAGCCCCGGCTCAGGGGGGCTAAATCAGCTGGACTCCAGGCAGCTCTGTCAAGTGCCCCCAGGGACATGGGCGGGGCTGGGGGATGAGGGCTTTAAATAGCCAATTCTTTGGAACAGATGCCTGTCCCTGTCCCGATGCTGCTGAGCTTCCTTGGACGCTCTGCCCGTTCCTGGCACAGCTGGCGTTCAAGGGGCAGCTCTGCACGGGAATATCCACCCTCCGTGAGGCACTGTGAGGGTATGGCAGCAGGAACTGAGCAGATAATTGGGGGCTGTGGGATAATTCACGGGAACTAGCAAAGCTGAGAGGAGCCCCGAGTCTGGGCGCTGCACAGAGAACAATCTTTGTGCTGCCCTGTCACCTTTTTCTTCTGGTTATTTTTCTTTTTTTTTTTTTTTTTTTTTTTTTTTTTGTTTCAGGTGCTGGACTTGCCTCTGGGATGTGTGCTGAACTCTCACTACAGAGGACTGTGAGGCCTGACTGGCTGTGAGTTTGTGTTCTTCTCACAGGAGAATCAGAAATGATCATTAATTAGACCACCAAAATCTTTTCTGAAACCTTTCCCTTTCCTGCCCTTTGCTGGTAAGTCTTTTCTTTCTGCCTTTAACTCTACAGCTGTTCCCTGATGTCATTGCCCCTGTCTCACTTCTGTGCTGCTCCTAGCTGGGGAAAACTCATAGTAGAGCTTGTAACAAGTAAGCACTTGTTTCTACGCTTCTTTTTCCAAAACTTTCACCAGAACTTAATTTCACTAGTTAGGAAGCGTGGTGAGGGGTGCAGGAGGAGCAGGAATAGGGGAGGGAAGCCTTGAGCACTGCAGGCTACAAAGATATGCATTTATCAATTGATTTAGTCCTGCTGTGTTAAGGATACATAAATAGGCAAAATCTAAGGCACAGGGTGAAGTTCCTGTGACAATGCTACTGTGTGTTTATCTTGAATTACTCAGTGTGCCCCATTTCCCTTTAATAAGTGCTCTGATACCCCTGTAGAAACAAACACAACATGGGTGGGACAATGCACCTCACAGCTCCACAAAGAGTGGCACCTCCACCTCGTATGGCAGTGCCATTTTAGTACAGCCCAACTGTCTCACAGCAGAGGGCCAAAGGCCCCTGGGAAAACAATTCTGGCACGCCCCTGAGCCCTTCCCCGGCTCTGTGGGGTGCCCCTGAGCCCTTCCCTGGCTCTGTGTGCCCCAGCTGCCCTGTCACCTCACCCCATGGGCACACTGCTCCCTGCAGCACACACACACTTCTGCCTTCCTGGCAGCTCCCAGGCACCTACCAGCCACGTGTTGGACGGGATCAGGAGGGAAAACAGCCCTTCTGCAGCCATTTTCTGGGCAGCTGGCAGTGATTCACGCACAAGGGGCATGGATACCATCAGTGGGTTCCCCTCAAAGTCTGTCCACATCCAGCAGCACACGGTGCTATTCACCATCTGCATCAGTGACACGCACAGGGAGTTAGGGAGGAGAACTCCTTAGTTCAGCAGGAAGCAGCAGGGCAGGAGAGGGCAGAGGGGCTCACTGGGATGGGATGGGAAGTCACAGTGAGCCTGGCAAATGGCCCCTGCAGTGTGCAGGGAGAGGCTGTGCAAGGAGAATGGCAAAGTGTAACTCAGAATGGCAATTATTAGTAGAGTTTTGGTTGGAAAGGGCATGAAAAATACTCTCACCTGGACAAGAGTTATTTCACTCTGTGATGTATTGACAGGAGTGCCCAAATCCCAGCTGGAGTAACCCTTGTGATGCCATCAGCATTGGGAATGTCTGGCTCTGAGAGTTCTCTGTGTGGCAGGGGGTCCCAACTTCAGGGAAATAGTGGGGCCCTTGGAAAGGCAGGAGAGGGACTCCTCAAAGGCCTGAGAGCCTGGTTTCTGACAGAGAACTGTAGTGGTGGGAAGACTCAAAGTTCTGAAATTTTTGAGAGTGTTGAGACTTTTGAAAATACTCTTCAAAAAGAATGAACTTGTTATCCATGTGCACTTGGGATCAGGCAGAGAATCCTGAGCTGCAGTTCCAGGTGGAGTGGTTCATGCCAGACCCTTGTAGCCCTGGAACAGCATTTTTGACGTGAAGTCCCTGTAAGACTCTGAGAAGAAACTCAGACGGAGATTTGTTGGTGTCGCTGCACACTCTGAGGGTAGAGAGGGCCAAGAGCTGACCCACTGTCAGTCATTTCCAGCTGTGTTACCTGTGATTTCACACAGAACTGGCGCTGTGATTTGTGGCTGCTGGTGTCAAGGTGACCAAGAACTCTGTAGAAGGGGATTCCAGTGGGGGTTGGAAAGGCAAAGGGCTGTGCTGGGTGCCCCACCTTGGCAGCAGCTCTGGGGTCTCAGGCTGGCAGCCCTCCTCAGCTTTTCCACAAGGGATAAATCACTTTAATGTGTGAAGGGAAATAAAGTAGTATTTTACTGTTAAATTAACTAATAGATCAAATGTCTTGCAATGTGCTTGCAGTCCTTCAGAATTTTCTCCAGGTAACATTTGCTGAATGACACCTTTCAGATCCCAGTCCCCCTTAAAGCAGCTTGGGATGCTCAAACTTAGAGGGCTTTTCCAGTTGTAGGAACAAGGAAAATGCAGTCTGACTGCTGCTGCCCAGCTCCTGACGCAGAGGAGTGTCTGTAGCAGCAGAGGGTGGCAGCCCAGGGTGACCAGCACCTTGCCATTGCAGGTGGCACCCGGGTGGGTTGGAGCGTTGTCTTCTGGTTGCAACCCCGTTGTTTTGTTGTGATCCCGTGTTCAGGATCCTGGGAGGAGCAGCTGTCTGGAGGCAGGGAAGGGCAGTCCCAGCATGGTCCTGTAGAAGCTTTCCTGTCATCCTCCTGGTGCTCCTCAGAGCTGTAGATGGAAAGAAGTGGGCTGTGCTGTGCCACTGCCAGCATCTCCACTGCTCCTTGCTGGGTGATTCTCTTGCACCAAAACAGGACAGTTCTGCCCCCTTCACCTTCTCATTAAATCAGAGTCTAGGAAAAATGTTACTCCCTCCAGATTTAGAAGTGTGATACCTCAGCTGTCTGTGCAGAATTTCCAAACAGTAACTTGGGGTGTCATTGCCAAAAACTTTGGGTTCCTTTACCCACCAGGCCGTGTCTCCAATCCCAGCCCACGTTCCAATGAACGTGTCACTCACTCCTGCAGACGTTGCCATCAAAGCAGTGCAGATTCCCTGGGTTCTGGGGTGCTTCTGTGTTTTTGAGTGGATGTTTTCAGCTTAACAGTGTGTTGAGGGTGGGGAGACACAAGCCTTTGCTAACCCTGACAGAGCTGAGCAGTGCTAGGGAGAGAAAAACCAAGAGAAATTGACGGTGTGGTAGCAGAGAAGCCATGGGATCATTTCTTTTGTTATTTGCAGATAAGAAAATGACCCAGTGGGAAGAGCCCAGGCTGCAGAACCCAGCCATCACCACAGGCCCAGTAAGTAGAGCTGCGGGATCCTGCAGGAAATGCCTGACTGGGGCACAGCTGGAGGAGCAGCAGCCCCTGCCTGCTCCTGGGCTCAGGGGTGGGCAGCCTGGGAAGCAGGAGCTCTCTGCCCACATCTAAGGCAGAGGAAGCTGGGGATGTCACAGCAGGCTCTGGGCAGCCTCCCTGCTTGCTCAGGGTTTGGGGATGCCTAAGGGGAAAGTGCCCCTGTTTGCCTTACCTGGGTCATTCCTGGCAGTAGCATTTCACTGGGCTGGCACATTGTTCTATTTATTTGAGCTGTTTGCACTTGGGAGGAGAGAGGTGGGCCCATGTGGATTCAAAGTGGGGACAAAAAAAAGGCTCTGTGTGTAAATTCACCTTTAGCAGCGTGTCCATGGAGTGTATCTGTAATTAAATTGGTACCTGTACTTGCCTTTGTACACCTTGCTGTCTTTTGCTGTGAATAAAAACATTCATTCAATAAAGTTAAGTCGCCCCTAGTCAAGATACCCCACGTCTTCCCCTTGGCTCCTGTCTTTCTTTTTCATATTTGCTGTAGCATTAACTCTATTTCTTTTTCTCTCTATTTCTTTTCTTTTTCTCTGGATTTCTTTTCTCTCTATTTCTGTCTGACTCTATTTCTCTTTCCCTGTTTCTAGTAGTCTCTAACTCTGGTTTTTTTCTTTTTCACTCTTTCTTTTTCTTTTTTTTTTGTTCTCTCTAACCTTTTTCTAACTTTCTTTTCCTTTCTAGCTGTACAATTTAAAAAACAGCAGTACAAATTTTCAGGCTCCTTGCAAGTAAAAAAAAACTCCAAAACACCAAAAAACCTTATGTTATTATTTAAATAAAATTATTTACACCTCAGGAGCCTGAAATTTTCTACTGCTGCACCAGACATACATATTTTTTCTCCTTTTTCAATAATGCCAGGTTAGGGCCCCTCATTAATACTCCAGATGGCAGTGACTAATAATTACCTTGATTGAACATTACATGCCTACTCTGGAGTACTAATGAAAGTAGTTATTAGTTAGTTGGGCAGTTAATTCAATATTTAGCTAACTAGCCAATTTCTCGGTGCACCACCACGCCTGTCACTCACCCAAAGATCCACTTCTCACACAAGCCCAGCCCGTCACAACCCCAGCCCCGGTCCCTCGACACGTGGGGGCCCCAGGGTGTCACCTGCACATCACGGCATCTCCTGTGCCCGAGCGCCTCCGGAGGGACCCTGAGGCCATCCCCAGCGCTGATCCCGTCCCTCCCGAGGGACCCTGAGGCCATCCCCAGCGCTGATCCGTCCTCCCGAGGGACCCTGAGGCCATCCCCAGCGCTGATCCCGTCCCTCCCGAGAGACCCTGAGGCCATCCCCAGCGCTGATCCCGTCCCTTCCGTGTCCGTCCCCCTGGGACGCTCCCCAGCCCCGCCCCTGCCGCGCCCCAGCCCCGCCCCTGCCCCGCGCCCCAGCCCCCCCCTGCCCCGCGCCCCAGCCCTGGCTGCGCACCCGCCGCTAACGCCGCCTTGTGGGCACAGCGCGGTACTGCAGCCGCCGCCGCTCCGGCGCCCTGGCAGCGCTGCCGTCCTGGGCACAGCGCGGTGCTGCTTGCGCGTGCCCTTCCGATGATGGGAGCGAGCGCGTGCCGGGACGCTGCCCTGTAGGACTGCCGCCACGCTGCGGATGCCGCTTGCGGCAGGAGCCCGGCCGAGACAAGCATCCCCGCCCGTGCCTGCCGCCGCTCGAGCGTCGGCCGGAGCTCTTTTCGGCGTCGTTGCCGGATTCAGGCAGGCGACTTAGAAATTGACATGGTGAGGGGCGTTAAGGGTACCACAACAAAGATGGCAGGGCCGGAAGTGGCCTCTGCCAGTACTAAAGATGGCAGCAGGAAAAGCGGAAGTGACGTCTTGCCACTCTCAAGATGGCGGCTCGGCCGTACTCGCCTGACCTTCTAGATCTGGCGTCAGAAAGGCGGGAAAATGAAGGACCCCAGTCTGTTTTGTGGGCTGCCTGCCCGCGACGCCGACAGCGATCCCCGCGGCGCGATTTTCTGCGGGGTTTCCGAGAGTGCGGACACGGGCTGTGGGCTCAGCGGCGCCGCGGGCGCGCGGGAAACGGGCGGGCGCCTTTCTCTGCCGGGGTCCTGTACTGCCGGGGGCGTACCGGGGGCGGGGCCGAGGGCGTTACTTGGGGCGGTACCGAGGGCGGTACCGGGGTCGATACCGGAGGCGGCACCGAAGGCGGTACCGGGGGCGGTACCAAGGGCGGTACCGACGGCGGTACCGCGGGCGGTACCGGGCGGGGATCCAGGTGCGGGGCCGTGAGGTGATTCAGGGGCGGGGCCGGGCCCGGCACAGGTGCGCGGGGTCTCAGTGCGGCTGCGCGGGGCGTGGCCGAGGTGATTTAACTCCAGGTAATTGGCTCGGCCGCCATTTGCTCGGGCTGAGCTCGCTGCGGATGCTCGGGCTCTCGGCCTTTGTTATGATCGATTGCTCGGCGATCAATTAGTGATGCCTGCCGATCGATCGCTCGATGATCGATTAGTAATGCCTCCCGATCCATTGCTCGGCTCTCGATTGGTCATGCCTCGATTGCTCGGCGATCGATTGCTCATGCCTGCCGCTCGTCGATTGCTCGGCGATCGATTGCTCATGCCTGCCGAGCGATCGATTGCTCGGCGCTCGATTGCTCGTGCCTGCCGAGCGATCGATTGCTCGGCGCTCGATTGCTCGTGCCTGCCGAGCGATCGATTGCTCGGCCCTCGATTGCTCGTGCCTGCCGATCGATCGAGTGCTCGGCGCTCGATTGTTAACGCCCAGGCAATGGACCCTGAAGCGAACCCCGCCCCTCGGTTTACGTGTCTGCCGAGGTGATCACGTGGCCCCGCCCCCCGGTTTTTAAAGGGGTTTTGGGGTGTTTGAGGGGTTTTAAAGTTCTTTGAGGGTATTTTGAAGGGATTTTTAAAAGTTTTTTCTGGGATTTTTAAATTTTTTTTAAATTTTGGGGTTTTTTTAGAATGTTTTTGGGGGTTTAGCCCAGCGCTGACCCTGTCCCTCCCGTCCGTCCCCTGGGATCCCCCCAGGCACCACCCTGCCCCGCCCCAGCCCTGGCTGCGCACCCGCCGCTAACGCCGCCTTGTGGGCACAGCGCGGTACTGCAGCCGCTGCCGAGCACTGCCAGAGCGCCGGCTCGGGGGGGCTGCAGTACCGCGCTGTGCCCACAAGGCGGCAGCACTGCCCCCTTCCCACGCTCGCAGCCGCGGCCGCTCTCGCAGCCCGAACTCGGCGTCACCCTCCCCTCTATTCACACACACCCCCGCTCCCCGCTCCATCCGGGCAGCGCCGGCGGGACGCCGCTGCAATCCGGATCTCCGGCGAGGAGAACAGCATTGCTGCCCTGCCGGATTGAGAAATCCGATTCCTTGCAGAGATTGAGGGGATAGGGAGCTGATCCTCAGGCTGGCTTTTGGCAGCGGCAATTGGGTGAGATGGGGAGAGGGGATATTCCCCCGGATCCGTTAAAGCCAGCTCTGCTGGGTTTGGGTATCTCTCTCCAAAAACTGATCCCGCTGAAGGGGCTTGAGGAAGCAGCGGGATGCCCTGGGGGCTGTGCTGGAAGCCCCAGCCCCGGTGAGGAATGCTGGGCAGTGCCGGCTCCGAGGGGACCCGGAACAGGGAACAGCCCCGCTTCGGCCCCGGGAGAGGGGGCGGGCCGCGAGCGATGGCCCCGCCCCAGCCCGGGCAGGACGGGGCGCCGGGGAGGGAGCGGGCGGGGCCGGGCGGGGATTGAGGGGCGGGGCCGGGCCCGACTCAGGTGCGCGGGGCCCCAGTGCGGGCGCGGGCCGGGGCCTATTTCTATGCGGCCGATCCGCTCCCGGCCCGTTCCATTCGGGAACCACTCGTGCTGGGATGCGGCGGGATCCTCGTCGGAGCGCTGTGCCAGGGACAGCTCCCGGTTCTGCGCGAATCCTGGGGCGCTCAGGTAGGACCAGGGTCGGGTCTAGGTTTTGGCGGTATTGGCTGGGGGTTCCAGGCGGTGCCGCCTCTCCCCGGGCAGGCAGGGTGCGGGTAGCGGGGCCGGGATCGGGATCGCCGCAGGCAGCAGCAGCAGCAGCGCCCCGGACGGGCGCTGGGGCTGAGCCCGGCGCTGCCGCTCCCATTCCGTTCCGGCGGCCGCGGCACTCTGGACACGGTCCCGCTGTGGCCTCGGGGAGCCGGGGCTCTGCCGGTAACCGCGCCCGGAAGAACGGCGGCGGGATCTCCCCGTGTAGACGCTGCATCGCGGCTGGACCCGGCCGGGGCGCGGGGAGCGCCGTGCCAGCCCTGGGAGCCCCAAATCCCGGCGCTCCCGGTGCCCCCGTCCCGCAGAGGCCCCGCAGCCCTGAGCGCGGAGCAGCGCCCGGCTCCCCGTTCCCGTGTGCGCACAGCCCCGGGGCTGCTGCCCGCGCACCCCTGCGGAACGAGCGGGGCTGGGGCGCGGAGGAGCCGCTCGGCGGGGCCGGGCACGGTTCTGCTCGGGCTGCTTCTCCATCACCTGCTAGGTGCGACGCTCCCCCTCTCCCTTGCTTTGCAACTCCAAGAAGCTCTGCAATGGCAAAGCCTCTTTTATTAAAATTCGGCTGCGGCTTTTCCCTTTGCTTCCAGGTCACAGGATATACTGGGATTGAGAGGGTTCCTAAAATCCGACTCTCGAGGACACGGCCCGTGGGAGAATTGAACTCACAACCTTGGCACTACCTGGACTGTGCTCCGACTGACTGAGCCCTCTGCATCACAGGTATGAAACTCCCAAGGATGGGAATCCTTGGCTCCAGCAAGCTGCACAGAGGTCTCAGTGCTTCCCACTCACTGCCAGCAATGCTCCTTGTTGTTTCTGTGTGTCCCAGCTGCGGGGAACAGGGGGCAGGAGGAGGCCAGGAGTCCCCGAAAGGCATCCAGCACCTCTTGTCCATGGGCCCTCGGGGCAGGGGCTGTGCCTGCAGCGTCCTGCCCGTGCCGAGCACACGGCCCGGGATGGGCGCTGGGTGCCCGGCCGGCGCTGGCACGGACACGGCTCAAGGGCTGCCCATGGCTCCCGGGCCAGGGGCTGCTCTGAGCAGGCTCCTGGAGATGCTTCAGCCTGGATACAGGCCACTGACAGCCCAAAAGCAGCCCAAGGAGCAGCTGGCGTGTCCTGGTGATGGTGGCACGGGCTGCGTGCAGAGGGGCTCAGACAGCAATTCCTGGTTCCAGCCTCCCAGAGCTCCCAGGCAGCTGCCAGGTATGTCCTGTCCACCCCAATTGCCTTCCCTTCCCTTCCCTTCCCTTCCTTCCCTTCCCTTCCCTTCCCTTCCCGCCTGAGGCCTCGTTCAGCAGCAGCAGCACTAAAGCCAAGGCAGTCTTCCCTCACAGCTATTAAATGCCAACCGACAGCCTGCAGAGATGCCTTCAAATCAAAGGTTCAGGTGGGATGAAGTTTTGTTTGGACGAAGGTGGGAGTTTCCAGGGAGCCAGCTGGAAGTGCAGAAGGGATGGAAAGCTTTCCCAGGTGGGTCCCACTGGAGGTGTGCTGAAGGCAGGGATGTGCACCCTTTGCTGAGGGAAAAGAACTTGCAGAGGCTCTGAAAGGAGCTGAGCTGCTGCAGGGAGAGATGTCCTCCCGTGGGCACGGGGAGCTGCCTTGGCACGGGACGGGAGCGCCCCCGGCCCTGCCTTCTCCTGCTTGAAAATATCACCTGGAGCCCCGGCTCAGGGGGGCTAAATCAGCTGGACTCCAGGCAGCTCTGTCAAGTGCCCCCAGGGACATGGGCGGGGCTGGGGGATGAGGGCTTTAAATAGCCAATTCTTTGGAACAGATGCCTGTCCCTGTCCCGATGCTGCTGAGCTTCCTTGGGCGCTCTGCCCGTTCCTGGCACAGTGGCGTTCAAGGGGCAGCTCTGCACGGGAATATCCACCCTCCGTGAGGCACTGTGAGGTTATGGCAGCAGGAACTGAGCAGATAATTGGGGGCTGTGGGATAATTCACGGGAAGTAGCAAAGCTGAGAGGGAGCCCCGAGTCTGGGCGCTGCACAGAGAACAATCTTTGTGCTGCCCTGTCAGCTCAACCCCCGGGCTGGGAAGTTTTGGGAGTCAAATGTATGGAATTGTACAAATCACAGAAACTGGGCTGTGATCACCCAGAGGGACAATCCAAGTCCCAGATGATTCCTCCACAATCCAATCTCGGGATTTTAAAGCCCTCATGGTGGCCCTGTGCCTGCCAGGAGCTCTGACTGTGCTTTTCCTTTCCTACCAGCTCGTGAGCAGTGTCAGGGCCACCATGAGGGCTTTGAAATCCAGACAGACCCCAAATCCCACACAGTGACTAATACGAATGAAGAACTGCACTGTTCTCATCAGAAGCTCAAAACTCTTGTTTATGAATTTTATGACAGCAATGTAATGGAATCCCACGAGCCTCATTAATGCTTTTGGTTTCATTCTTATGTATTTTTAATCCCTCATTTGGCAGCTGGTAAAACTTATCCTGGAATTCAGAAGCAGGGCTGGCTCTGACCTTCACCTCTGGTCCCACTTTGTGCAAGCACCACTTGTGCCAGGGTGAACAGATGGCATGGCCTGTGCCCACTGCCTGGGATTCACCCAACCAAAACCAAGAGCAAATGCTGGTAGGGCTTTAAGAACTGGAAATAACTTGGAAACAAAATAATTCACCTTTTTCTTCTGGTCCATTTTTTTTTTTTTTTTTTTTCTTCCAGGTGCTGGACTTGCCTCTGTGGATGTGCACTGAGCTCTCACTACAGGGGACTGTGAGGCCTGACTGGCTGTGAGTTTGTGTTCTTCTCACTGGGAATCAGAAATGATCATTAATTAGACCACCGAAATCTTTTCTGAAACCTTTCCCCTTTCCTGCCCTTTGCTGATAAGTCTTCTCTTTCTGCCTTTAACTCTACAGCTGTTCCCTGACGTGATTTCCCCTGCCTCACTTCTGTGCAGCTCCTAGCTGGGGAAAACTGGGATAACTTAGAGGGGACAGAGGTGAAACTTTTAGCTGGATTTTTCTAAAATTTTCTAATGATACTGAAATTATTTCCAATTGCCCCAGTGAGAAGAACACCAACTTGCAGGCATCAAAAGCTCCAAACTCGTTTAATTGAGGCAGGTCCAAGGAAAAACCAGCCATGCCAGGCTGAGGCTGGACCTGCTCATAATTCATTGTTGGTGTCTGCTGCAGTCTAGGAATAGCTCTCATTTGTCACTTGCTTGATCTGCTTTTATATCCCTGATTCAAATGGAGTTAGGCAAACTTCATGTTTGCTATTAGGCTATGAAGAAGCCTATTGTAACCAGCAAATGCTTTTCTTAGATGGAAATGTGCATGCAAAATACAAAGAGCTTTGATACTGAGCTTTTTTTTTTCCCCCCCCGAGGTTCAAGTATTTTATCATTTTAATAGTATTTCATTTTCCTGTTGCACTCATTTTTAGAGTGCATCTTTTGTATTAGCTCTGAGTACCATAATTCCTTCCAAATTCCTGTGGCACTATTACCATAACTACACAATTAGCTACAGCTGGATGTAGCAGAGGTGAACACTAAATAATTTTGTTGGCAGGAGGCTCAGTGTCTTTTAACCCAGACACCTTCTTTACTGATGCCTGGTTTGTTACTCTGCTTTAGGGAGTATGGGGAACTTCAGATACAAAGAAGAGAATTTAAAAGTTATAATTGTACAAGTTTGTTATGCAAAAAGGTGCTGAAGGTGCTGCGGATTTGTTCTGGATTGTTATTTGTGGGTTTTTTGTTTGTTTGTTTTCTTTTGGGATTTTTTGTTGTTGTTTTTGGTGTGGTTTTTTTGTTTTGTTTGTTTGTTTTCCTTCCCCTAGCTTAAAGAAACTTGAAGAAGGAATTTGGATGCTGAGAAGAGCATCAGTGTGTTCACTGGCAGCACGGGCTGGGATGAGGGCTGAGCAGGACCCAAGCTGCAGCACTTCAACCATTCAGCTTTCACCTCCTGTTTTATCACGGCCTTTATGAGACAGATGTGAATCGATGAGTCCCAGGCCGAGCCGTGCCCGTGCCCTGTTCTGTCGGAGCTGGTGCTTTCCTGACAGGTTCAGCAGCCACACTCTGTAATAAATACTCCTGGGTCTGCTGCTGTTCCTCTTCCAGCTTTATATTCAATTTTCCACCCCTTCTCTCCTCTCTGTCCGCTGTGTCTTTTGTGTTCCTTTCTTGGCCTGTGTGCTCCCCATCCCATTCCCTTTCACTGCTTCACTTCTCTTGTTCTTCTTTTTCTTTTTTGAAATGAATACTCAAAATTTATATAATATCTCTTACTCAATCCCTCTCCCTGTTCTGTCCTACTTTTTGCCTCTCTCTCTGTCTCACTTGCTGCCTGCATCTTTATTTCTCCTTTCTTCCTCTCCTTGTCCCTCTGTCCTGCCTGTACCTGTGTGCACCTGCTGCCCAGTGCTCCTCCCTGACCGTCCCCTCTCTTGGTGAGCCTCTGTCCTGCTGGCCGTGCCTCTCTGTCTCCGTCCCTGTGCTGCTCCTTGGCCGCGTTTGCCCGCCCCGGCACGTGCCGCGGTCGATTCCTCTGCGGGTTCTTGTTTCCCTCTTTGTATCCCTCAGTCCTTGCTGCGTGTTTGGCACCGTGTTTCATTCTGCGTCCTTCTCCGTGCCTCGCTCGTGTTCCTGTTTTATTCTGTGTGGCTCTGTGGAGCTCCCCGTGCCGGTGGTTCCCACGGGTGTGTCCCATTTGCTGTCCCTGTTCTTTTTTAATCCCTCTCTGTGTGCGGCCCATTCACCATCCCAGGTGTTTTTGGATTTTTTTGTTTTTTTCCATTTCATCCTGCGCCTTGATCTTAGTTTTCTTGCTGTGTCCTCTCTGCTGGTGCTTCCTCTTCTGCCCCTTGTTGCCTGTGTCTGCGGGGCTGAGAAGGAACTTCAGCCCTTCTGGGGGCTGTCCCCCACTTCCTTGCGTGAGCAGAGTCCCTTTTTGGGGGGATGGACCGTGGGAAGGGCTCGAATAAAGTGCCGTGCTCCTGCCCGAGGCAGTTGTAGTTGTTGTGTGCCTTCTTTGGGGGTGAGGAAAAAAGGCTGAGGGGGACAGGGGGTGGAGACTCGGGGGCTCCCGTGTCCTTTGGGGCACCCCAAGGTCCCGAGGAGAGGGAGCCACGCTGCGGTGAAGGAGCAGCTGAGTGGGGAGTGGGGGGGGTGGTGCCGGGTGCCGTCCCCCAGAGGGACCCAAGAGTGCCAGAACATTCACAGGGAGGGCTGGGTGGAGAAGGCAGGAAAATATAAATATAAAAAATACCTAACTACAGCTTAAATAAATGTTTTTATTTGGTTAGAGAAGGGTTTTTTAATAGATAATCTAAATATAAAACAAAAATAATAGAAAAATAAAAATATATTTATATAAATATAAAATATATACAAATAGAAGTAACAACTTTATATTAAATATATAAATAATGCAAATATATAGTGTATGAATATAAATTATATATATGAGATTAGAAATATGCAAATAATATAGTTTAAAATCAATGGGTTTTTTTGGTTTTATTTGGTAAAGGCAGGTTTTTTTATAATTAATATAAGCAAAATAAATACACAAATATACAATAAGTTTATAAAGACATAAAAGTAGAATTATTTGTGCATACATGAATATATGTAAGTAAATACATAAATATATAGATCAATATAAACGTAGGATATAAATAATATATACTTCTGGTATAATATATTTATAATATAGATACATTGATTGCAGACATAAAAATGAAAAATATAAATAGAAACATTTAAATATAGTTTAAAATAAAGGGGTTTTTTGTTTGTATTTGGGTAAAGGTGGAGCTTTTAAATAAAATTAGAAACATACACATATATAATAGATAAAGATATATGCATAAAATAGAAATGAATTTTAACAGTATAAATATGTGTACAATAAATAATAAAAATATTATTGTGTATATGTTATCATGCAACCTTAATTGAAAATATAAAATGTGTATAGATTGTAAATATGAATATAAATTAAATATTAATAGATTTTTATTTAACGGGGTTTTTCTATTATTCGCTTAGAGACAGGGATTCTTTTAGTTTTGGT
Source organism: Oenanthe melanoleuca (assembly GCF_029582105.1). NCBI lineage: Eukaryota > Metazoa > Chordata > Aves > Passeriformes > Muscicapidae > Oenanthe > Oenanthe melanoleuca. The sequence goes on along the minus strand of NW_026612983.1, from coordinate 887 downwards.
CGGGGTGTTTTGGGGGCATTCTTTTAGGAGGATTTTTTGAAGGGATGGGACTCGTTGCTTTTTGCCTTCGCTTCTCTCTCTGTCCCCAAAGCGCCGCAGCCCCGGGCTGAGCTCGGCGCAGTGCTGCCGCCTTGTGGGCACAGCGCGGTACTGCAGCCGCCGCCGCTCCGGCGCCCTGGCAGCGCTGCCGTCCTGTGGGCACAGCGCGGTGCTGCGCGCGTGCCCTTCCGATGATGGGAGCGAGCGCGTGCCGGGACGCTGCCCTGTAGGACTGCCGCCACGCTGCGGATGCCGCTTGCGGCAGGAGCCCGGCCGAGGCAAGCATCCCCGCCCGTGCCTGCCGCCGCTCGAGCGTCGGCCGGAGCTCTTTTCGGCGTCGTTGCCGGATTCAGGCAGGCGACTTAGAAATTGACATGGTGAGGACGTTACTGGTACCACAACAAAGATGGCAGCCGGGCCGGAAGTGGCCTCTGCCAGTACTAAAGATGGCAGCAGGAAAAGCGGAAGTGACGTCTTGCCACTCTCAAGATGGCGGCTCGGCCGGTACTCGCCTGACCTTCTAGATCTGGCGTCAGAAAGGGCGGGAAAATGAAGGACCCCAGTCTGTTTTGTGGGCTGCCTGCCCGCGACGCCGACAGCGATCCCCGCGGCGCGATTTTCTGCGGGGTTTCCGAGAGTGCGGACACGGGCTGTGGGCTCAGCAGCGCCGCGGGCGCGCGGGAAACGGGCAGGCGCAGACAGGCGGCTGCAGGCAGACGCCTTTCTCTGCCGGGGTCCTGTACTGCCGGGGGCGGTACCGAAGGCGGTAGGGGGCGGTAGGGGCGGTACCAAGGGGGCAGCGACGGCGGCAGCGACGGCGGTAGGGGCGGTACCCACGGCGGGTACCG
>NW_026612982.1:0-24941 GCF_029582105.1 Oenanthe melanoleuca | reverse complement strand
TCTAAAGTCTGTCAGGCGAACAAAAGGCCTCTTATTTATTACACTCAGCATCGCTGCCGCTGCTCTCGCTGTCATTCCCAGCGCTCCCAGTATCACTCGCAGCGCCGCGCGGGTCGCAGCCGCTCCGACACCGCCCGGGGCAGAGCGCGGCTGCTTTTGGGTGTCGGCACCTGCCCGGGCCGGGCTGGGAGCGGAGGAGGAGCAGGAGGAGCGGGAAGAGGAGGGACACGGGAGGAGCGGCAGGAAGAGGAGGAGCGATTTTGGAACCACGCGCTTCTCCCGCCCGCACAGAGCGCAGCTTCCCCCGGGTGCGGCAGCATCGCCCCCCAAAAACCCGCAGGTGAGCGGGGAGGGAGAGCTCGCCCCAAATCCCTCATGGGGGGTCTCCGGGAGGGTTTTATTTTGCGGTTCAGGGGATGTTCGGATGTTGCCGGAGCCCAAAGCCGAGGCGGGAATGGCCCTGGCGGGATCTTGGCGGCTGCCGCGTGGCGATCGCCCGGTACCGGCGGGAAGGGGGCGATATCGGCTCTGGGGATCCCCGGCAGAGCCGGGGGGGAAGGCGGGAGCCCCGGAGCGGGGAGAGCGCCCAGGGGCGATCCCGGAGCCGGGGGACCCCCGGCAGCCTGGAGGGGTGCGGGAGCTCGGTGCTGAGCGGGCTCCGGGCCCCCGAGGCTGAAAGGGGCGCTGACTTCTCCAGCTGCCCTCGAGCAGCGCCATCATCAATCCCAACGCGCTCAGGCCTTGTTTCTCCCCCAAACCAGGATTTCCAAAACCTTGGATGCATTGAGGAGGAGGAAGAGGAAGATGTCCCAGGAGCCGCAGGCAGGTGAGGAAGAAGTCATTGCCCCTTTCCCCCTGTGTCCTGCTCCATCTCCCAGCCCAGCACGGCCCCGGCTGCAGCACAGCCCTGGGGTGATCTTCTTGCCCTTCCCTCTGGCATGGAGGCAAATCCCATCGTGTCCTTGTCCTTCCTCCCCCAGACAAGGAGCTGAGCACGGACAGCAGGGAGGACAAATCCCCGCGGCACAGCCTCGGGCAAGAGGCCGTTTGCAGCGGCTCCACGGCGCAGGAATGCAACGGGGAGGAAAAGTCCCGCAGATCCCGCAGCAGGAGGGGCTGCAAACGCACAGCCCGGGGATCCCAGCAGGAAAGAGCCAGCCCGGGCCGGGGAGGCGGCCGGAGCTCGGAGCTGGGGCTGCGTGAGCAGCTTCACCGTGGGGAGAAGCCCCACAAGTGCTCGGAATGTGGGAAGAGCTACAGGTGGAGATGGGAACTGACCAAAAACCAGAGAATCCACACAGGGGAATGGCCCTACGAGTGTGAGGAGTGTGGGAAGAGATTCAGCCGGAGCTCAAACCTGAGTCGGCACCGGAGGATCCACACTGGGGAGAGGCCCTACGAGTGTGATAAATGCAGAAAAAGTTTTCACACCAGCTCCAAGCTCCTCGAGCACTATCGCACTCACTGGGCTGAGAAGCCTTATGAGTGTCCTGAATGTGGGAAGGGCTTCAAGCGCAACTCACACCTCGTCATCCACCGGCGCATCCACACTGGGGAGAGACCCTACGAGTGTGATAAATGCAGGAAGGTGTTTCAGGCCAGCTCCACTCTTCTGAGGCACTACCGCATTCACCGGGATGAGAGGCCTTATGAGTGTCCTGACTGTGGGAAGGGATTTAAGGACAGCTCCACCCTCGTCCTGCACCGGCGCATCCACACCGGGGAGAGACCCTATGAGTGTCCCGAGTGTGGGAAGAGCTTCTCACAGAGCTCTCACTTGACCAGACACCAACGGAGTCTCCACTGAGAGAAGCCCTGCGAGTGCCCCGAGTGCGGGAAGAGCTTCGTGCGCTTCTCCAGCTCCATCCCCCAGGGCAGGATCTGCGCTGGATGATCCCCAGTGACCCCCGGTGGGCAGAGCCCCGCTGAGCCCTGGTGCCGCTGATCCGTGTTGGGAAGACACCTGGCTGGGGGCTCCACATCCTCCTGCCTCCCATCCCAGTCCAATTCCCATTCCCGCTCTCCTTCACTCTCCCTGTCCCGTATTCCTTGCCCGGTTGTCGTTCCCATATTCCCAGTCCCATATTCCCTGTGTGTTGGGAAGGATAAGGATTTGAAAGGAAGCTCTCACAGATATGTATGTAGAACATTTACATTTCCTATTCCCAATCCCATTCCCATATTCAAATTTCAATTCCCTGTCCCATCTTCTAAATCCCCATCCCATAATCTCTCCCCAATTGCTATTTCCATATTCCGTGTCCCATTCCCATATTCCCATTCCCTGTTCCTCTTTCCATTCCCGATCCCATCTCCCAGTCCCCATTCCCAGTAGTTGCAATGTGTGACACAGAAGCATCTCTCAGTCCCTTTGAGAGAGTGCAGAATGCCAAATTCGAATTAAAAAACTTCCGAGAAATAAAATACATTAAGCCACGGCAATATGAAATCTAGGTTGGAGCTTTAGTTTTGGTAAGTAGTAATATTAAGTTGCATCGACATGAAGTAGAAGTATAAATCTTAGTTTGAAGTATGTAGAAATATCTCTTAAGTGCCTCAAAAAGTAAAAGTCTTAGAGTGTGGTGCTAAAAACAAGCTGCATTGAGAGCTTAAAACCACAGTTCTAGACTAAAAATAGAGTTAAAATAGTTTTTATATTTCTCAGAGAGAAAACAATGGTGATGTGCACAAGTTAGATATAAGTTTTGGAGTGGAGAACCAGAATTCTCATAGGTTTAGGAGACATGCTTCAGGTTCCTGTTTTTTGATCATTGGAAATTTTGTCAATAAAAATCCGTGTCTTGGAGCCAGAGCTCTCTCTCCCTCCTCTCTTGTCGCTCTCCCTTCCTCCCCCACCACCATCATCACCACTACCAGCACGGGAGAGAAGAAGAAGAGGAAGATGAAGAAGAAAAGAACAGGAGAAGAAAGGCCAGGGAGCATCTGCCTCTGGAGACTCTGCAGCAGGCCGCAGCTTCGACCTCTTGCAGCAGAGAGCTGCTCCTGCTTCCATCGGGACTTTGTGGCAGAGATTGAACAGGGACTGGAGAGCCTTGGGCTCTTTGCCTTTGGAGCCTGACGTGCCTTTCCCAGTGTCCTGGGTCAGTGTTTTGACTGAATTCTTACTTTGCCCCCCTTGGCCATGAAGCTGTCTGCTCCCGGGGGAGGGGCCGCCTGGGCTCGACTCTGTGGACTGGCCTTGGTTTTTTTTTTCCGCTTTTGCGGTGGCTCGCTTGGCTCTGGCTGCTGCTTGCGTGTGGCTTTTCGCTGCTGTAGTAGTAGTTCGTTGCCTGGTTTGTTAGTTAGCTGTTTTTTTTTTAATTTTTTGGCTTTACATTGCTTGAATTATTTGTTTTAGCTCGCTGTTGTTTAAGGCTTGCTGGCTGTTTTTTTTTTCCTTTCTCTCTCTCTCCCTCTCCCTTCCCCCCCCCCCTCACCTCCTGAGGATCAGCACCAGCTCGCTCCGGAGGAACCCTGCGGCCTGCCTCTGGACACCGGCCAAAAAAGCATCTCGTCCTTGTAGTAAAGATCAAATCGTCCACGTCTCTTTTTATCTCTCAGTAAAAATTTTTTTTGTCATCTGAATCTGTGCTGAGAAGTGTTTCCCTTGTATGTGTTAATAAATAGGTTTTTTCCACTTTTCCCCCTAAGTAAAATATTTTTTCTTAAGTCCAGTGGAATAAAAAATTGGAAGTTTATTCCCTGGAAAGCTCTTCTAGAAGTTTTTTCCCTAAGTTTGTCCAAACTAGGACATTTCTTATTTGGTGGCCCGTACGGGGAAGGAGAAAGTGGAAAAAACTTTAATACATCTTGTTTTTAATTTGCCTGTATTGATATCAGTATGTTTTTTAAAGCCATAATGTCTTTTAAATTAAAAGCCTGCCTGTATGTTTGCTCTTTAAAGTTTTTTAAGATCTTAATACCCCTGTGGTCTTTGGGCCTGTTCTCTTACTCAAAGATAGCCCCAGTGTTGTCTCTAGCACGTAGTTTTTTCATAAAAGGGGTATTAACCAAAATACTCATTGGGCTAGGCTTAGTTGTTATGATCTGCCAAAAGTTTATGAAGGTGTTAGAATCCACTTCATGGATGTACAAGTCGTGGTTTGTGTTGTGCACTCAATTCATTAGAGGAGAAGCAAGCAAAGAGGATTTCTTGCCTTTATTTTCCTTCTTCTCCCCTAAATTATTTACATCTCTGTTAAAAAATGTTCAGCTCTCCCTAAGTGTAAAAGAAACCATCTTTCTGGTATTTAATTTAGTAAGTTTTTTCTATACTGTCTGCAGTTTATACAGAATGAAAGCTGAAATTTCTAAGGATGCAGGTGTTACAACCTCTAATTTGGTAGCAAAGCAGAGTAGGAAAAATTCTGAGTAGTGTAGCAAATGAAAGGAACTGGGCCAAATTCTAAAAAAGTTTTCTAAACCTATAATCTGGGATTTTTCATCTAAACAAATTCAAGACCCAGTCAAAATTGCAAAGTACTTAAAAGAAAAGTGTCAGGACAATTCTAAGAAAAAAAAAAATCACTGCAGTGAGCTGGGCTCTGGCGTACGCTTATCAAACCCTGGTAGATAGTGTAGGACAACAAACAAAGTAGAGGGAACAGGGAGATAACGTAGCTACTATTCCAGTTACTCAAACTGCAGTTGACACCTCAAGCTCCAGGACAGGGGCAAAATTAAACAGCAAGCTTCAACCTATGGCTGTGGCTACCAGTACCAAAAGTAGAAAGTGCACAAAAAAAACAAATCGGCCGGGGGAGGATGATGATGAAGAAAATGCAAAAAAAAGACCTTCAACTCCCCTAATGTAAAATCCGAAGCTAAAGTAACTAATGGAAAATCAGAAACTAATAATGAGTCCCTTTCCCTAAAAAATCTTCGTGGTCTAAAAAAAGACTATACAAGGCGACCTAATGAATCCATAATTAGTTAGCTAGTCCGGCTTTGGAATGCGGCAGGTGAGGCAACCATCCTAGATGGCACGAAAGCGAGACATTTGAAATCTCTGTCTCAAGATCCAGTCATCAATCAAAGTATGATGAAGAGAGCTAATCCTCAAAGCCTCTGGTCACGTGTATTAGACAGTGTGGCACAAAAATATCTCTGCGCTAATAACCTGTACATGCAGCAGACCAAATGGAAAACCATTGAGCAGGGAGTCCAACGTTTAAAAAAAAATGGCGGTGACAAAAATTATTTTCTCAGATGACGTAACAACTAAAAATCCAAATCTAGTACCGTGCACACCAATTATGTGGAAGAAGCTTGTGAGGCTTAGACCATCTAAATATGCCTCAGCTCTTGCAATCATAAAACGAGAAGACATATACAAGACAGTGCTTGATATGGCAAAGAAGCTTCGGGCGTACGCTGATGCTGTGCATGGCCCAACGCATGCCAGGATTGCAGCCGTAAAAACACGTTTACAGAACTTGGAGGATAAGTTGGAGGAAAACCATAAGAAGCTAAGAGAAAAAATCAAAGAAAATCTCCTCCAAATCTCAGCTGTGCAAATCAGACGTCCTGGCAGTCAACGCAAACGCTCCTCTGCTAAAAAGAAAAGGTACACCCCACGTGCAAAGTTGTGGTTTTTCTTGCGTAACTGCGGAGAAAACATGAGGAGGTGAGATGGAAAGCCCACAGCTGTTCTGGCACGACGAGTGCGTAATTTGAAAGAAGACAAGGCTCAACAAAAAGGTTCCATCAAAAAGAAAGCAGCTCCAGTCGCCCGGAATCACAGTGCCACGTATGAGAAGGATAATAACGACATGTCCGATTCACTTGAAAAAACTTCTAAGACCTATGCCCCCGTCAAAAAGGATAAACAGGCTTAGGGAGACCCTGCCTCTAGCCAGGGTGAGGCCAGGGAAAACCGAGTGTTTTGAACCGTGTGGATTCGGTGGCCTGGCACATCGAAACCACAGGAGTATGAAGCTTTAGTGGACACTAAATCGCAATGTACTATATTTCCATCAAAATGTGTCGGAAAAGAAACCGTTTCTATTGCTGGTGTAACAAGTAAATCACAAAACTTTACCATAGTAGAAGCGAAAATAAGTCTAACTAGAAGAGAGTGAAAAAAATACCCAATTGTGACTGGCCCAGAGGCCCCGTGTATTTTGAAAATAAATTTCCTTCAAAGCGGGTATTTTAAGAACCCAAAAAGCTTCAAGTAGGCATTTAAGATAGCGACTGTAATGGCGGAAAAAATCCAGCAATTGAACACCCTGCCCGAACTATGTGAAAATCCAATTGCCGTAAAACTCCTGAGGGTAGAGGAGCAGAAAGTACCAATTGCCACTTCAATAGTACATCGTCGGCAATATAAGACAACTCGAAATGCTGTAATCCCGATCCATAAGATGATCCGGGAGCTGGAGCGCCAAGAAGTGGTAAGCAAAACCCACTCACCCTTCAACAACCCCATCTGGCCTGTGCGCAAGTCTAACGAAAAATGGAAATTGACAGTAAACTACCGCGCATTAAATAAAGTCACCCCACCATTAAGCGCTGCTGTGCCGAACATGCTAGAGCTCCAGTATGAGCTGGAGTCCAAAGCAGCAAGGTGGTATGCCACCATTGACATTGCCAATACGTTTTTCTCCATTCCTTTGGCAGCAAAATGCAAGCCGCAGTTTGCTTTCACCTAAAGGGGCGTGCAGTACACCTAAAACCGACTGCCCCAGGGGTGGAAGCACAGTCCCACCATCTGCCATGAGCTGATCCAGGCTGCACTGAAAAAGGGTAAGGCTCCAAAACATTTGCAGTACATCAATGACATCATTGTGTGGGGAAACACAGCAAAAAAAGTGTTTGAAAAAAAAAAAAAAATTATCCGAATTCTCCTGGAAGCCGGTTTTGCCATCAAAAAAAATAAAGTTAAGGGACCTGCTCGTAAAATCCAATTCCTAAAAGTAAAGTGGCAAAATAAAAGACGTCAAATTCCTACTAATGTTATTAATAAAATCACAGCTATGTCTCCACCTACTAACAAAAAAAAGACACAAGCTTTCTTGAGTGCTATAGGCTTTTAAAAAATGCACATCCCCAAGTACAGTCAAATTGTAAGCCCTCTTTACCAAGTTACTCGGAAAAAGAATAATTTTCATTGGGGCCCAAAACAGCAACAAGCCTTCATCCAAATTAAACAAGAGATCGCCCATGCAGTAGCTCTTGGTCCCGTCAGGACGGGGCCAAATGTAAAAAATGTGCTCTATTCTGCAGCTGAAAACCACGGTCTGTCTTGGAGTCTGTGGCAAAAAGTGTCAGGTAAGACCCGAGGCCGACCCCTGGGATTCTAAAGAAAAAGTTACAAAAAGTCTGAAAGTAATTATACCCCAACAAAAAAAAAAATCCTGGCTGCTTATGAGGGAGTCCAAGCTGCTTCAAAAGTAATTGGCACAAAAGCACAACTCTTTCTGGCACCCCGGTTGCCAGTGCTGGGGTGGATGTTCAGTAAGAAAGTTCCCTCCACCCACCATGCCACCAGTGCCACATGGAGCAAGTGGATAGCCCTCATTACGCAGCGCGCCCGGATCGGGAAATTAAATCGCCCAAGGATCTTAAAAATAATTACCAACTGGCCAGAGGGAGAAAGTTTTAGTGTAACAAACGAAGAACAAGAACCAGTAACCCGGGCTAAAGAAGCACCACCTTACAACCAGCTACCGGCAGAAGAAATCCGTTATGCCCTGTTCACCGACAGTTCCTGTCGCATTGTAAAGACAAATCAAAAATAAAAAGCAGCTGTATAAAGCCCTACACAACGAGTTGCAAAAGCTACTAAAAAAAAAAAGGGTCTAGTCAATTCGCTAAACTCAAAGCTGTCCAACTGGCTTTAAATATTGCCGAAAGAAAAAGGTAGCCAAAGCTCTATCTTTACACTAATTCCTGAATGGTAGCCAACACTTTGTGGAGATGGCTGCAAAGATAAAAAGAGACGAACTGGCAGCGCAAAGAAAAACCAATCTGAGCTGCAAAAAAGTGGAAAAACATAGCTACTCGGTTAGACAAGCTACCCGTAAAGGTTCGCCATGTAAACGCCCATGTCCCCAAAAGTAAAGCTAACGAAAAACAGCGAAATAACCATCAAGTAAATCAAGCAGCAAAAATAAAAAGGTTAAAAATAGATTTAAATTAAAAACATAAAAGAAAGTTGTTCCTGGCTCAATGAGCCCATGATGCCTCAGGCCATCAGGGGAGGGATGCCACCTATAAGTAGGCACAAGACCAAGGAGTAAATCTTACCATAAACAGCATTACTCAAGTTATTCATAATTGTGACACTTGCGCTGCCATCAAGCAGGCCAAGCGAGTGAAGCCCCTCTGGTATAAAGGACAGTGGTCCAAATACAAGTATAGGAAGGTTTGGCAAATTAATTACATCACACTGCCTCAAACCCGCCAAGGCAAACGTTATGTGCTAACCATAGTAGAAGCCACCACCAAATAGTTAAAGACTTACCCTGTATCTCACGCCACTGCCCGCAACACCATCCTGAGCCTAAAAAAACAAGTCCTTTGAAAGCATGGTACTCCTAAAAAAATCGAGTCAAACAATAAGACTCATTTTAAAAATAACCTTGTCAACACCTAGGCTAAAAAACACGGTATTAAGTAAGTGTACCACATCCCTTACCATGCACCAGCTGCAGGTAAAGTAAAAAAGTACAATAAATTGTTAAAAACCACCTTAAAGGCATTGGGTGGGGGATCCTTTAAAAATTGGAAGCAGCATTTGGCAAAAGCCACTTGGTTAGTCAACACTCGAAGTTCCACCAACCGAGCAGGTCCTGCCCAATCTAAGTGCCTTAATACAGTAAATGGAGACAAAGTCCCAGCGGCCCATGTCAAAAAATTGCTAAAAAAGACAGTATGAATTAATCCTGCCTCGAGTACAGGCAAACCCATTCAAGGGATTGCCTTTGCTCAAGAACCTGAATGTACTTGGTAAATAATGCAAAAAAATAGAACAACCCGCTGTGTACCTCAAAAAGATCTAACTGTGAGATAAAACAAAAGAAATATGTAAATGTTAAAGGTTTAAGCAAGTCAGAAAAAGTGTTTATATTGTGTTTAATAAGTGTATATCCCAATCGTGAGTCAATGATCACGATATGGAATAAGGGATAGAATGTCCTGGGTTAGTGTTTTGACTGAATTCTCACCCTGCCCCCCTTGGCCATGAAGCTGTCTGCTCCCGGGGGAGGGGCCGCCTGGGCTCGGCTCTGTGGACTGGCCTTGGTTTTTTTTTTTTCCCTCTTGCGGTGGCTCGCTTGGCTCTGGCTGCTGCTTGCGTGTGGCTTTTCGCTGCTGTAGTAGTAGTTCGTTGCCTGGTTTGTTAGTTAGCTGTTTTTTTCATTAATTTTTTGGCTTTACATTGCTTGAATTATTTGTTTTAGCTCGCTGTTGTTTAAGGCTTGCTGGCTGTTTTTTCTTTCCTTTCTCTCTCTCTCCCTCTCCCTTCCCCCCCCCTCACCTCCCGAGGATCAGCACCAGCTCGCTCCGGAGGAACCCTGCGGCCTGCCTCTGGACACCGGCCAGAGAAGCACCTCGTCCTTCTAGTAAAGATCAAATCGTCCACGTCTCTTTTTATCTCTCAGTAAAAATTTTTTTTTGTCATCTGAATCTGTGCTGAGAAGTGTTTCCCTTGTATGTGTTAACAAATAAGTTTTTTCCACTTTTCCCCCTAAGTAAAATATTTTTTCTTAAGTCCAGTGGAATAAAAAATTGGAAGTTTATTCCCTGGAAAGCTCTTCTAGAAGTTTTTTCCCTAAGTTTGTCCAAACTAGGACACCCAGAAACAACTTTACAGCAGCTGCTCTGCTCTTGGCAGATCTAAAGCCACAACCAATCCCCACAGCCGGTCCCTGTCCCCATTCCCTGTCCCCGTTCCCGCTCCCTGTCCCTATTCCCATACCCTGACCCCATTCCCGGTCCCATTCCCATTCCCGCTCCCTGTCCCCATTCCCTGTCCCAATTCCCGCTCCCTGTCCCCATTCCCATTCCCTGTCCCCATTCCCATTCCCTCTCCCCATTCCCGTTCCCGGTTCCCATTCCCTGTCCCCACTCCCGTTACCTGTCCCCATTCCCATTCTCTGTCCCCATTCCCGCTCCCTGTCCCCTGTCACCGGACGCCGCCGCCATCGCTCCGTTCCTCTCACGGCGCTCACGTGACCGCGGCAACCCCGCGACGCTCCCGCCCACCAATCCCAGCGCGCGGTCGCTCCCTGATTTGCATAACCACGTCCTCCGGCCCCGCCCACCGCCAGCTGCGCTCATGGCCGGGCGCTCTTTGCTCCCAGTTCCCTCCCAGCGCTCCCAGTAAGAGCGGCACTGGCAGGGAAAGCGCTCCCAGTTCCTGCCCGGGGCTCTCAGAATCGCTGCCGCTGCTCTCGCTGTCATTCCCAGCGCTCCCAGTATCACTCGCAGCGCCGCGCGGGTCGCAGCCGCTCCGACATCGCCCGCGCCAGAGCGCGGCTACTTTTGGGTGTCGGCACCTGCCCGGGCCGGGCTAGGAGCGGAGGAGGAGCGGGAGGAAGAGGAGGAGCGGAAAGAGGAGGAAGAGCAGCAGCGGGAGGAAGAGGAGGGACACGGGCGGAGCGGCAGGAAGAGAAGGAGCGATTTTGGAACCACGCGCTTCTGCCGCCCGCCCGCACAGAGCGCAGCTTCCCCCGGGTGCGGCAGCATCGCCCCCCAAAAACCCGCAGGTGAGCGGGGAGGGGGAGCTCTCCCCAAATCCATCGTGGGTGGCACCGGGAGGGTTTTATTTTGCGCTTCAGGGGATGTTCGGACGTTGCCGGAGTCCAAAGCCGAGGCGGGAATGGCCCTGGCGGGATCTTGGCAGTGCCGCGTGGCGATCGCCCGGTACCGGCGGGGAGGGGGCGATATCGGCTCTGGGGATCCCCGGCAGAGCCGGCGGGGAAGGCGGGAGCCCCGGAGCGGGGAGAGCGCCCAGGGGCGATCCCGGAGCCGGGGGACCCCCGGCAGCCTGGAGGGGTGCGGGAGCTCGGTGCTGAGCGGGCTCCGCGCCCCCGACGGTGAAATGGGCGCTGACTTCTCCAGCTGCCCTCGGGCAGCGCGCTCATCCCTTGTTTTCCCCCTAAATCAGGATTTCCCAAAGCTCGGCAGCGAGGAGGAAGAGAAGGAGTCCATGAGGACGAGGACGATGTCCCGGGAACCGCAGGCAGGTGAGGAGGAAGTCAGTGCCCCTTTCCCTCTGTGTCCTGCTCCATCTCCCAGCCCAGCACGGCCCCGCCTGCAGCACAGCGCTGTGGGGATCTCTTTGCCCTTCCCTGTGTCACAGAGGCAAATCCCATCCTGTCCTTGTCCTTCCTCCCCCAGACAAGGAGCTGAGCACGGCCAGCAGGGAGGACAAATCCCCGCGGCACAGCCTCGGGCAAGAGGCCGTTTGCAGCGGCTCCACAGCGCAGGAATGCAACGGGGAGGAAAAGCCCCGCAGATCCCGCAGCAGGAGGGGCTGCAAACGCACAGCACGGAGATCCCAGCAGGAAAGAGCCAGCCCGGGCCGGGGAGGCGGCCGGAGCTCGGAGCTGGGGCTGCGTGAGCAGCTTCACCGTGGGGAGAAGCCCCACAAGTGCTCGGAATGTGGGAAGGGATTCAGGTGGAGATGGGAACTGACCAAACACCAGAGAGTCCACACGGGGGAACGGCCCTACGAGTGTGGAGAGTGTGGGAAGAGATTCAGCCAGAGCTCACACCTGAGTCGGCACCAGAGGATCCACACTGGGGAGAGACCCTACGAGTGTGATAAATGCAGAAAAAGGTTTCAGACCAGATCCAGTTTCCTCCAGCACTATCGCACTCACAAGGATGAGAGGCCTTATGAGTGTCCTGACTGTGGGAAGGGCTTCAAGCTCAACTCACACCTTGCCAGTCACCGGCATACCCACACTGGGGAGAGACCCTACGAGTGTGATAAATGCAGGCAAAGGTTTCAGACCAGCTCCAGTCTGCTCCGGCACTATCGCACTTACAAGGATGAGAGACCGTTCTGCTGCTCCAGCTGTGGGAAGGGATTCAAGCAAAACTCTGCCCTTGCTGCCCACCGGCGCAGCCACACTGGGGAGAGACCCTACGAGTGTGATAAATGCTGGAAGAGGTTTCAGACCAGCTCCGATCTCCTCAAGCACTATCGCACTCACAGGGATGAGAGGCCTTATGAGTGTCATGACTGTGGGAAGGGATTTAAGGACAACTCCACCCTCGTCCAGCACCGGCGCATCCACACCGGGGAGAGACCCTACAAATGTCCCGAGTGTGGGAAGAGCTTCTCACTGACCTCTCACTTGACCAGACACCAACAGAGTCTCCACTGAGAGAAGCCCTGCGAGTTCCCCGAGTGCGGGAAGAGCTTCGTGCGCTGCTCCAGCTCCATCCCCCAGGGCAGGATCTGTGCTGGATGATCCCCAGTGACCCCCGGTGGGCAGAGCCCCGCTGAGCCCTGGTGCCGCTGATCTGTGTTGGGAAGACACCTGGCTGGGGGCTCCACATCCTCCTGGCTCCCATCCCAGTCCAATTCCCATGCCCGCTCTCCTTCACTCTCCCTGTCCCGTATTCTCTGCCTGGTTATCGTTCCCATATTCCTAGTCCCATATTCCCTGTGTGTTGGGAAGGATAAGGATTTGACAGGAAGCTCTCACAGATATGTATGTAAAACATTTCCATTTCCTATTCCCAATCCCATTCCCGTATTCAAATTTCAATTCCCTGTCCCATCTTCTAAATCCCCATCCCATATTCTCTCTCCAATTGCTATTTCCATATTCCCTGTCCCATTCCCTGTTCCTCTTTCCATTCCTGATCCCATCTCCCAGTCCCCATTCCCAGTAGTTGCAATGTGTGACACAGAAGCATCTCTCAGTCCCTTTGAGAGAGTGCAGAATGCCAAATTCAAATTAAAAAACTTCTGAGAAATAAAATACATTAAGCCAAGGCAATATGAAATCGAGGTCGGAGCTTTAGTTTAGGTAAGTGGAAATATTAAGTTGCATCGACATGAATTAAAAATATAAATCTTTGTTTGAAGTATGTCGAAATATATCTTAAGTGCCTCAAAAAGTAAAAGTCTTAGAGTGTGGTGCTAAAAACAAGCTGCACTGAGAGCTTAAAACCACAGTTCTAGACAAAGTAAAAATTGAGTTAAAATAGTTTTTATATTCCTCAGAGAGAAAACAATGGTGATGTGCACAAGTTAGATATAAGTTTTGGAGTGGACAACCAGAATTCTCATAGGTTTAGGAGAAATGCTTCAGGTTCCTGTTATCTGATCATTGGGAAATTTGTCAATAAAAATCCGTGTCTTGGAGCCAGAGCTCTCTCTCCCTCCTCTCTCATCACTCTCCCTTCCTCCCCCACCATCATACCAGCACGGGAGAGAAGAAGAAGAGGAAGATGAAGAAGAAAAGAACAGGAGAAGAAAGGACAGGGGGCATCTGCCTCTGGAGATTCTGCACCAGGTCGCAGCTTCGACCTCTTGCAGCAGAGAGCTGCTCCTGCTTCCATCGGGACTTTGTGGCAGAGATTGAACAGGGACTGGAGAGCCTTGGGCTCTTTGCCTTTGGAGCCTGACGTGCCTTTACCAGAAACAACTTTACAGCAGCTGCTCTGCTCTTGGCAGATCTAAAGCCACAACCAATCCCCACAGCCGGTCCCGGTGCCAGTCCCTGTCCCCATTCCCGGTTCTACTCCTCGTCCCTGTCTTGTATTCTGGCTCTGGGTCCCGTAGTCCAGGTCCCCGTTCCCACTCCAGGTCCGGAATTGCTGCATTCAGTCCTGATTCCCTGCCCAGTCCCATTAGCGGTCCTTTTCCCCATTCCCGTTCCCTGTCGCCATTCCCGGTCCCCATTTCCGCTCCCTGTCCCCATTCCCGCTCCCTTTCCTCTCTCACCGGAAGCCGCCGCCATCGCTCCGTTCCCCTCACGGCGCTCACGTGACCGCGGCAACCCCGCGACGCTCCCGCCCACCAATCCCAGCGCGCGGTCGCTCCCTGATTTGCATAACCACGTCCTCTGGCCCCGCCCACCGCCAGCTGCGCTCATGGCCGGGCGCTCTTTGCTCCTAGTTCCCTCCCAGCGCTCCCAGTAAGAGCGGCACTGGCAGGGAAAGCGCTCCCAGTTCCTGCCCGGGGCTCTCAGAATCGCTGCCGCTGCTCTCGCTGTCATTCCCAGCGCTCCCAGTATCACTCGCAGCGCCGCGCGGGTCGCAGCCGCTCCGACATCGCCCGCGCCAGAGCGCGGCTACTTTTGGGTGTCGGCACCTGCCCGGGGCGGGCTGGGAGCGGAGGAGGAGCGGGAGGAAGAGGAGGAGCGGAAAGAGGAGGAAGAGCAGCAGCGGGAGGAAGAGGAGGGACATGGGCGGAGCGGCAGGAAGAGAAGGAGCGATTTTGGAACCACGCGCTTCTGCTGCCCGCCCGCACAGAGCGCAGCTTCCCCCGGGTGCGGCAGCATCGCCCCCCAAAAACCCGCAGGTGAGCGGGGAGGGAGAGCTCTCCCCAAATCCATCGTGGGTGGCACCGGGAGGGTTTTATTTTGCGCTTCAGGGGATGTTCGGACGTTGCCGGAGTCCAAAGCCGAGGCGGGAATGGCCCTGGCGGGATCTTGGCGGTGCCGCGTGGCGATCGCCCGGTACCGGCGAGGAGGGGGCGATATCTCTGGGGATCCCCGGGGGAAGCGGAGCCCGGAGCGGGAGAGCGCCCAGGGGCGATCTCGGAGCCGGGGGACCCCCGGCAGCCTGGAGGGGTGCGGGAGCTCGGTGCTGAGCGGGCTCCGCGCCCCCGACGCTGAAATGGGCGCTGACTTCTCCAGCTGCCCTCGGGCAGCGCCACCATCAAACCCAGCGCGCTCATCCCTTGTTTTCCCCCTAAATCAGGATTTCCCAAAGCTCGGCAGCGAGGAGGAAGAGAAGGAGTCCATGAGGACGAGGACGATGTCCCGGGAACCGCAGGCAGGTGAGGAGGAAGTCAGTGCCCCTTTCCCTCTGTGTCCTGCTCCATCTCCCAGCCCAGCACGGCCCCGGCTGCAGCACAGCCCTGGGGGGATCTCCTTGCCCTTCCCTGTGGCACGGAGGCAAATCCCATCGTGTCCTTGTCCTTCCTCCCCCAGACAAGGAGCTGAGCACGGCCAGCAGGGAGGACAAATCCCCGCGGCACAGCCTCGGGCAAGAGGCCGTTTGCAGCAGCTCCATGGCACAGGAATGCAACGGGGAGGAAAAGCCCCGCAGATCCCGCAGCAGGAGGGGCTGCAAACGCACAGCCCGGGGATCCCAATAATAAAGAGCCAGCCCAGGCCGGGGAGGCGGCCAGTGCTCGGAGCTGGGGCTGTGTGAGCAACTTCACCATGGGGAGAAGCCCCACAAGTGCTCGCAGTGTGGGAAGGAGATCGGTCTGTTAAGCAACCTCATCAGACATGACAGAATCCACACGGGGGAACGGCCCTACGAGTGTGGGGAGTGTGGGAAGAGATTCAGGTGGATATCCAACCTGATCCCCCACTAGGGAATGCTTAAGGATGAACGGCTCCACGAGTGTGGGGAGTGTGGGAAGAGATTCATAGACAGTACACAGCTGAAGGTGCACCAGCGGATTCACACTGGAGAGAGGCCCTACGAGTGTGGGGAGTGTGGGCAGGGATTCAGGCAGAGCTCAGGCCTGGCTAAACACCAGATGAGCCACACTGGGAATAGGCCCTATGAGTGTGATAAATGCAAGAAAAGGTTTGTCAGAAGGAGCACTCTTCTGAGTCACTATTGCTCTCACACGGGTGAGAGGCCTTATGAGTGTCCTGACTGCGGGGAGGGCTTCAAGCAAAACTCTGCCCTCATTGCCCACCAGCACATCCACACTGGGGAGAGACCCTACTGTTGCCCGATGCCCCAAACAGAACACAAACTAACAGAGTTAGTTTATGCGGTGCTTTATTCAGGGCCCGGGGAAACATGCGGACTAGCGTCCAAAGTCAGGATCCCGCAGTTCCCTTTTTCCCTCAGGTTTTTATACCTTTTTACAAAGTGGTCTACTTGCAAAAGTACACATTCTTCAAGACAATACAGATACATAAATCTTGTAGATATCATTCCTAAAAGTTATAAATTCTGCATGCTTGTCTACTCAGAACTATAGGCTACCCCCCTTAATCCCCCTTGCATGTTTTCCCATCACCAGAACTCTTTATTTATTATTATACTTTAGCCTTATCTTGACAGTTTCTAAATGTTCTATATGCTCTACTAATTCCTTTGACTATTGTTTTACAAGGCTGGTTCCCAGGGCCTGTCCGAAAACTACAGTTTTCTAAGCCTTAGCATGACTACTACTATATCTACATTAGTCCTTCTTCTCATTATTTCGGTATCACTACGAGTGTGATAAATGCAGGAAGAGGTTTTACACCAGGTCTAGTCTCCTCCTGCACTATCGCACTTACACGGATGAGAGGCCTTACGAGTGCCATGACTGCGGGAAGTGCTTCAAGCGAATCTCACACCTCAACACCCACTGGCTCACCCACACTGGGGAGAAAGCCTACGAGTGTGAGAAATGCAAGAAGAGATTTTGGACCAGCTCCACTCTCCTCGTGCACTGTCGCTCTCACACAGAGTTTCGGCCCTTTCGCTGGTCCGACTGCGGGAAGGGATTCAAGGACAGCGCCACCCTCGCCGGCCACCAGCGCGTCCACACCGGTGTGACGCCCTTCAAGTGTCCTGAGTGTGAGAAGAGCTTTGCATACCACAGCAGCTTGAGCAGACACCAACAGAATCAGCACTGAGAGAAGCCCTGCCCATGCCCTGAGTGCAGGAAAAGCTTCGTGCTAATGCCTTAAAGTCCGAAGTTTTCTGTTCTGTTTTTCCCTTGTGCTTTATGGTGCCGAAGACAAAATAGTCAGATTCTAGCTATAGATCCTCTTCAAACTTCAGGCCCTAAGCATAAAGAATGTGAGAAGAGGAGGGCAGGCCAGCCAGGAGGCGAGGAGGATGACACAGTTTGAGATGATTAATTGGATGGTTGACTCCTGTATGCAAATGGCCTGAAGTCTATAAAAATGTGAAATGGTGTGAGCAATTTCTCTTCCACCTTGGAGCCATCCAGGCAGGACAGGGGCCACACTGTGGCACTGGTACTGCCAGGGTGTGGCCTTTGAAGACCTTTCAATAAATACCCATTTTATTTCCCTTAACTCTGTGAGATTTCTCTTCCAGCTTCTAAAGGCAACAGTGAGCTACTCCAGCTCCATCCCCCATGGCAGGATCCGCCCTGGATGATCCCCAGTGACCCCCGGTGGGCAGAGCCCCGCTGAGCCCTGGTGGACACTGGTCTGGGTGGACACCAGGCCATGGATCCCAGCTGGACACTGCTCTGGATGGACACCAAACCATGGATCCCAGCTGGACACTGGTCTGGATGGACACCAGGTCATGGATCCCAGCTGGACACTGGTCTGGATGGACACCAGGCCATGGATTCCAGCTGGACACTGGTGTGGATGGACACCAGGCCATGGATCCCAGCTGGACACTGGTCTGGATGGACACCAGGTGTGAGAGTCCATCTAAAAGCCTCTCGTTTGTTCTGCCCAACGACCCTTGCCTGAGGCCTAAGAAGACCCCTCAAACTGCAGTTTAAAGGCGCTTGCCAGGGATGGGAGGAACGCCAAGCGATTGTTCGCAGGTGGTGCCCATCGGACCAGGACTGGTTTCTCAGGAGACTGGTTTACAAATAGTCACGGTGCACTGAACTGTGTTTAGTCGACAAGGCTCCCACAGGTGCGAGAACAATGAACTGGTCAGAGATGGAGCGCCCTGTGTTTGTTTCATCGACAAGGACTCGCTTGGGCTTGTTGTGAGTTTGTTCCCCCCACGGAACCCAAAGCGTCCATGAAAGTTCTCACCTGTTTGGCCAGTCGCCCGACGCCTTGGAAAAGAGTATAATAGACACGCTCAAACTAAAGATCCCCGAGATCTCCCCAGATGGCAACGGACATCTATTGGCTGGTTCCACGAGGATCGTCTGCCCGTCTTGGTAGCTATAATCCCAACCTCTCTCTCTCTCTTTCTTTTATTTCCTGTCCCTCTATCGCATTTTGTTGGCACTAAATAAAAGTGCATCTTTTGCAAAAGTAAACTGGTTTTGTCCCCTGTTGTGTCTTTTGCGCTTTGAGATCCCTAAAAGAACCTATCAGGACTCCGCATGTGGTGCAGACCCTGACACAGGCACATCCTGTGGCTGCTGGGATGTGCCTTGGAGTCTCTGCTGTTCTTGGCTGCAGAGGAAAGCAGCGTTTTCTGGAGCAGGGCGTCCCTGGCAGAAGCACCAGCGGGTCAGGGCAGGACACCTCCCTGCTCCAAGGATGGCTTCTGGGTGGGAAGGCAGGGGGTGCCCACCCCAGGTGCCCAGGGCTGTCCCCAGAGCCGTGTCCCTGCAGCCCTGGGGCACTAAGCACCGGCTCAGGGATCAGCACTGCTGGGCTCAGCACTCAGCTTGAGCTGTGGGAGGAGAAGGGGCCACCTGGACTCCACCCCGGGGCTGAAAGGGAAATAATGGGGTGGTGTGGATGTGGGAAGTGCCACCTCTGAGCAATTCCCCAAGCTTCAGCCTTGCCTTCAGGTGATCATCATTTCCCAGTGCTGCCCACTGTCTCCAGTGCCTGCAGACCCAAATCACCTGGCTATGTCCTAGGTTCATGATACCTTTGTGCTATCATGTCCCAGTTTTCTGAGATTCTGGAATCTTGTTGTCCCAAGAAGGGGGGGCCAGTCCATCTCCTGTTTTCCCAGGGGCAGGAGTGGGAACAGTGATGATGCTGCTCAGACAGGCTGGGTGAGGGCTGGGGTCAGCTCTGGGATGCCCCAGTTCAGTGTCCTTCGTTCTCCCCCCACCTCAAACAGATCTCCTTGGAGGCCCTGAATTCCCATTCCCAATCCTTTGCCTCTGCCCTGCTCCCTGCACCCTTGTCCTCCCACAGCCCCACAAGGCCCAGTCCAGGCCAAGCCTTTGTTCTCCTTTCCCAGGCACTCCTGGAAGGAAGCCAGGATGATCTCCAGGAGGTGAGTGGGGTGCTGGCATTGGAGGGCATCCCCTCAGAGAATTTGGGGTGGCAGTTCAGTTCCCCATCCCTTGCTGGCACCAGGCACATCCCAGTGACCACTGAGGTCTCCTGATCTCTCTGCAGATAGATTTAGACAATTTTTAATTCCAAAGACACCTCCAGTGGGTAGCATGAGTTCTGCCAGTGTCAGAGCCTTCCCTTGCATGGCCACCACACCCCAGACTATCCCAGTCTGTCCCAGTACAGCCCAGTGCACTTTTACTGACATCCCAGACAACACCCCTGCCCCATGGATCTTTTCCAGGGGACCCCATGCCCGGGGTCCCGCATTGAATTCCCATCCTTGTCCCCCCAGGACTCCCCTGGATGACCCAGGGTGCAGCCCCTGCCCCAGCTGTGTCCCTTGGCCAGGACCCCAGAGCTTCTGGGCAGGAGCACAGCAGCTCCTGCACCCCACTGCTCCCTCAGGCCCCTTCTCCAAGGACCCTCATTCTTTCCCCTTTCCTCCCAGTCCAGCCCAGTGCCCCAGTGTGTCTCTCATGCTGCCGTTGTCCCCAGCCCCCTGTGGCTGAAAAGCTGCTGGGTTTTGTGTGACAGAAGCACCTGGCTGCCTCTATAGGTGACCAGGTGAGCAGTGCCTGCAGAGAGAGAAGTGGGGACAGGGTCCCTGTCCTGTGTCCTTACACAAAGGGGGGGATGCCACGTTCTTGTCTGTGCCTTTTGGAATTAGAAATGTTGGTGAAACCCATGTCCTGTCCCTCTGCAGTGGCACGAGGATAAGATCCTCCTTGCAGGCCCCCTGATGCCTGTGAGCCCAGGGCCATTTCCCTTGAATGGTCAATAAACCCCTTCAGCAAAGCTCCACTCTGCGTGTCCATGCTTTTCCGCGCGCGTTTGTCTGTGTCTGGATTTCCATTCTCCTGGCAAGAGAGGAAATTTGGGCCAGGCTCTGGTCACTTTGTGTCCAGGCTCTGCTGCCTCCCACACAATCCCCCCATCCAGGTTGTTTGTTGCAGGTTATGTGGGGTCTGCTGGGGGCAGTTTGAATGGGTGAGTGTGTGTGCAGGCAGAGCAAAGAGCAGATGCTGGCTGTGATCACAATGGAGCTGGCATGGGTGCAAAATTTAAAAAAAGGTTTCTTAAACTGTTTGTTTTTCAAAAGGTTTCATTCTTAAAGTAAAAAAATACTTTTTTTTTTGTCAAAAATATTTACCGATTTTGAAATTGGGTTCCCTCCTTGGATGGGATGCCTGGTGCAGCTGGCTGTGGGTGCTCTGTGGCTGTGGGGTTTCTCTGGGGCTGGAGATTCAGGAGGATGCCGGGTGATCCCGGCTCTGGGGGTTCCTCAGCTCACAGCTGAGCCGTGCTCCGGGCAGTGCTGGGCACCAGCTCTGCCCTGCTCTCCAGTGCCACGGGGTGCCCAGCTCTGCCTGGCTCCGAGCCGGGCTCGGCCACCAGCCCTGCCCAGAGACAGTGGCTGGGGCAGCCCCGCGGCTGCAGGCACAGGGCGAGCTGCTCTGCTGGCTCCAGCAGAACTCAGCTCCATTTCGGCACGTCCTGGGGACACCAGTTTTTCCTTGGTCATCCTGGAAGTTCGCCAGGGGCTTGGTCATTTTCAGTGCCCCCCAGTTCCACGATCCAAGGAGCCGCTGGTGCTGGCACTGCCCCAGGGAAGCCTCACAGCAGGGCTCTGCCCTGGGCGAGTGGCACAGAAAATATCTCGGCTGTGAGCAGCAGAGCAGAGAGAAAGCAACTGGCCCAGGCAGCTGCTGCCATGGGGCCACAAACTCTGGTGTCCAGGAAGGTTCCAGAGTGACCATAAGGGTTTGCAGATTTACACACAGCAGTTGTAGAACATGTTGGGGAAAAAGAATATTGTGTTCCAGTGAAGAGGCAGACAAAAAATTTTGTGCAGCCCATTCCCCATAGCAGGTTCACTGTGCTGCAGATAAGTGTCACATACAGTTCCAGAGCCCTGCCCAGAGCAGCCAGAAAGAATTGATTAAAAAAAGAAAACAAAAATCAAGCAATAAAATGCCCCAAAACCAAACCAATCCAAGCAAGCAAACAAACAAATCCAACAACAGCAAAAAACAAAATCAACAAAAACACCACTAGAGAAAGAGAACACCCACCTTATAGACCAGTTCCATCCTTCAGTCGGTTCACCAGTACACACACAGGACCTGAGACTGCAAACAAAGAGGATTGTTCTCAGCTGAGGGAAAAAGGCCCCTTTGGACACTGCAGGGCCCTTGGAAATGGCAAGTGCCACACCCTCAGCCCATGGGGGAGAAAAGAGCTCTGAATTGGCCACCCCTGCCATGTAAACCCTGTTCCCAGGGTGCTTCACACACAGGATTCTTATGGAGGACTCCAGAAAGCTGCAGAGAGTCAGCTCTGCCTTCTCCATGTTCTGTGTCCTAAAGCTGCCTGAGAGAAGAAATTTGGGCTCTGCTCCATGGGCACAATCCCTGCTGGCCCAGGGCACAGTGCCAGCAAGGTCTCTGCGTGCCGAGGCTTTGCTCCAGCCAAGAAAAGCTCCCGGCACAGGGTCACCTTTCCTGCTCAGCCAGACCCTCCGAGTGCCCCAGCAGCAGGAAATTGACAGATCTGGGAGGCGCCAATGCTGGCAAACGCCAGACTTGGGCAATCTGCTGGATCTGGAGTCCTGGCACCCACAAATTACCGGGTCTGGGCAGTGCTGGTGCTGGAACTGGGAAATTGCTGGATTTTGGCTTTCTGTGCAAGCAAATTGCCAGATTTGGGTTGTGCTGGCAGTGGGAAATTTGAGGACCTGGGCAATTGAGCAGCCAGAAAACACCAGGTTTCAGGCTCCAGGTAAGGGCGGTAAGGATCAGATCTAGGATTCTGGGATCTGGACCCTCCATCCCTCCCTCCCTTCCACCTACTGAAAGATAGTCCAGCACTGACCAGGCTCCCCAGGGAATGCTCACAGCCCCGAGGCTGCCGCAGCTCCAGGAGCCTTTGGACACCTCTCTCAGGGATGCACACCCTCGGCTGTTGGGTTGTGTGTGCAGGGCCAGGGCCTGGACATGATGATCCCCCTGGATCCCTCCCAGCTCCGCCCCTCCCGCAATTCTCACCCTTTGGCTCAGCCTCTGTGTCCTCTCGAGGCACTGGGAGAGCTGCTGGGGCCGGGCCAGGAGCAGGGCAGCCCCAACATTGCCCTGTCTGGGACACCGCAGCTCTGGCAGCCCCAGCGCTCCCCTGTCTGTGACAGCACAGCGCTGGCAGCCCCAACCTTCCATCCCTGGAGACGCTCCATGGGAGCTTCCAGTCAACGGGACTGAGCGGCCCCTGAGCACCCCCAGGCCGGGCTGATGTGGATTCCTGTGCAGACAGCTCGGGCAAGGTCCCCTCGGCACCTTCAGTGAGCCACAGACAAGTGTCAGAGAGCGCTGCCCAGAGCTGCCAGGAGGCGTTGCTCGAGGTAATGAATCCTGGAGCCGGGCTGCTGTGTATTCGGGTACGGGGAAGGGGGGTGCGGGAACACTGCCGGCTCCTCTCGGGGAGCGGCTGGAGAAGCGGGGTGCGGGCAGGAGATCAGCAGAGTGGGCTGAGGCTGGGGCTGGGGCTGGGGCAGCGGCCGGCGGAGCTCGCAGTGGCCGCTGGGCCGTGGAGGCGGCAGGGCCAGCGGCTTAGGTTGGGAGCGAAAGTCGGGCGCGTTGAGGTAGCGGCTTTCGGGGAGGGGGAAGAGCAGCGTGAGCAGGAGTGTGAGCGCGGTGCGTGTGCACGGGGGCTGTGGGACAAGGCGTGCTCGGCGGGCGGGCCAGGGCAAGGGGCCGCTCGTCCGATGGACGAGACGCGGCGCCACCACTCAGCGGTAAGGGCGGCCCAGGGCAAGAGTTCTACCCCGCCGTTGGCCGCCAGAGACTGAGGGGCAGAGGGAACAGGTCGAGCCGGCTATTGGGGCCAGAGACTATGGTAGGCAGAGGGCAAGTGGTCCACCCGGCAGTGGTCCGGCAAAGAGCGGGCGACGGCAAGTTGTCTAGCCAGTTCTCGCCCGGCAAAGACTAAGGTAGGCGACGGGAAACGAGTGTACCCTGACATCGGGCGGCAAAGTGCAAGAGCAGGCGACGGCAAGAGGTGTAGGCGGTGTCTCTGTGCCTCGGGCAGCTCCTTCCCCAAGGAAAGCAGGTGGGAGTTGGTGCCAAGGAGCTGAAAGCTGCAGGCACAGCCTGGAGTGGAGGGAGCTCAGATTAGCCCAAGGCTGCTCTGAGTGCCAGGGGTGGAATGGGGGAAATGGTGGGGTGGGGGTAGGGACAAAGTGTGTTTGATTGTCATCCATAAAGGGTCTTGATTTTCATATCTATTCAGACTGCATGAGGAGCTGCTGGGGATCAATGTCAACTAAAGACTGATGATATCAATCTATAAAAAGGAAAAGAATAACTGGGGAAAAAAATATTATCTCTTTTTGTTTTGAAATGAAGTATGTTTTGAATGGAGTGAAGGCTTAGAAAAGTCCTGCCTTATGCTCAGCTTTCTGGCAGTAGCACTATTTCAGGCCACCTGCACCCTACATTGCTTTTGCTTCCTAATTTCTTTAGATTGGCCACTTAGGTCTACTATGAAATGAATTATTTACTGAATGAACTCAAGATTGAGAGACAAGAGACCTTAAATGGACTACTTACTGCACAGGATAAACAAAAGTACAGGTAGATAGATACAAACACAGTGCACAATAAAGTTACCTCTATTACAGCTAGTGAAGACATGGCAGAGATCAGAGTCAATGTAACTTAGCACCGAATTGATGAGGGAGTGCACATGGAGCCCTTTCACTCAGCTTCCAGAAAAGTAACCACCAAAATGCATCCAGACCTGGGGGAGAAGCCCTACCCATTTGCTGGGACTATGCAGAAGAATTCTGCTTTGTGAAAGTTTTGAGTAGCTTATATAGTTTGCAAAGTGAAGTGTGTGTCACTCAGAAATTCAAGGCTTGTCTCCATTCAGTCTGCTCTCAAGGCAAGATGTTCATGGTCAGGTGGGAATTCCACCTCCCTGGCACCAGAGAGAACTCAGGACAGGACAGATGTCCAGCCTGGGTTATCTCAGCAATTCCTGAGAGGGGGAAGATGCCCTGAGTTATGGCCCCAGCTGATGGACAGAACAGATGAGCTCTGCTGGGCCATAGGGGAAGTCCTGCTGCAGGAACCTCATGGAACCAAGGGTCCATTGTGACATTGTGATGCCTCCTGGAACCAAGGAGACCATTGGTGACACCAATGAACCTCATGGAAACAAGGGTCCATTGTGACAGATTAAGGCCCATGGAACCAAAAAGAGCATTGTGACACGGTGGGGCCTCAGGGACCCAAATCTCCACTGTGACAGTACAGAACCTCGTGGAACCAAGGGGCCTTGGTGACACTGCAAGGCCTCAGGGATCCAAGGAGTCCAAAGGTCTCAAACATTCCTTGCATGGCTCTGCCCTGGGAAAGGGGAACCTCCTTGGTGGCACCTTGGGCTGGCACACACCTGTGGAGTATGTCTGTTTTCAGTGTGAAAGTTAGGAATTTCAGATGGCTTCAAATGAACCAGGAAAACCCCTGTTTGCCTGAGTGCAGCCAGTTCTCCAAGCAGAGCAGATCCCAGGTGAGTGAGGACAGACAGGATGGGGCTGGGGAATGTGGAGCAAGGCTGTCCACACTGGGTCAGACCTCAAGACACAGCTTCTCTGAGCAGGCCAGACTTCCTGAAGAGAAACCTTGGGTCAATATCAATCACAGAATGCTGCAATCACCTCTGCTCTAAAGAGAACAGGAATAAAACATACCCTTTACAATAATAATAAATTATTAAAAAGCTAAGGAGCTCTTTGAATTATTTCTCCATAACGATACTAGG